>NC_064283.1:72523999-72560348 GCF_019186545.1 Solanum stenotomum | reverse complement strand
TAGAAAATCTATAATGTTGAATGGTTCTATACATTATGTATGTGTGTTTATGTTCGTATTTGTGTAATGAATATTTGACAATATTGGCTAGTTTTAGCTAGGGTGTGAAATAAATAAAGTAATATATTTGAATAATATACCTATTATGTATACCAACTTCTAAATAAAAAATTAACTCATAATTTCATGTATGACTGTCACATTCCTTTTTTCATTGAGGTTTTTCAATTAAAGGGACTATTTTAAAAAATATTTATTTTATTTAGAGTCGCCACTTAAAGTTGAATTTTGGTGAATCTCTAATAAAAAAAGTTGACTCTTCATTTTAATTGGTCTGCGAAGAAGAAAATTGGGTAAGATATTCTATTAATCAAGGAGAAGGTATCAAACATCCCGCAAGTCTCATGGTTCTAACATGATCTCTTTATTGATATATATATGATTTGAATAAATTATTGTATATATTACGCTTATGAGCCTAGAAAAACTGCTTATGGACACTTGCTTTAATTTATTTTAAACATATTTTAAAATTATCTTACTTTATTAATATGGTATTCGGTTTCCAAATAATTTTTTTTAAAAAAAGAAAAACTAAGGAAAAACAAGAGGAAAGAGAAGAGCATGAAAGAGAAACAAAAGACAAATAATGAAAAATAAAGCACGAGTCTCATAGATCGGAATATAATTGCAATAAAAAATATCCTCACATAACTAGTACAAGTTGTACCTCATCCACAGTAAAAATTTTCGTTCTGAGATATATAAGTGGAGCCAGAAATGCACAAAAATTTGGGAATTTACACTAGAGAAAAATGCTTTAAGAATAATATTTCACCTTTCAAAACACTCAAATGGACTTTGAAGTCCTCTCAGCAAAAGAACATTTACTGTTACATTTTGAAAACAAGTGTTCTTTCCCATCTTTGTGGTTGATAAAGTATGGAACTAACAATCTTGACACCTTGAGGTACCGGCAACTCATCCTGCATCGGAATTTTCTCGTGCCAGACAAACTCATTCTCGTGTTCATACTTCCGGAGCAGCACAGTCAAGTCATCAATCGCTTGCTTATAAACTAGTCTCCATGACTCTTCTCTTGGTGNAGCTGCTGGAGTATATTACATTTGGTTAGAGAGAAATATGAGGCTATTTCCAACAGAAAGCAGGCATAGACCAACAGTTGATCAAATTCATTACATATGAAGTCTTGTTCTATGGTAACATGCAGAAGAAATTATCTAGCAAAATGTAACACCTTGAGAGACATCCAAGTGAAGATTGAAGTGTCTATATACTAGCGTTTTATATTTTATCCTTCAGTCATATATGAACTATTATGCAAATAAGTCTACCTGCAATGCTTGGGACATTTTGCCCAAGCTTGCAGCAACCTTGTGCTTAATGTGATTTTTCTGGTGGGTAAGAGAAATTCTTTGCTTACCAAAAAAAACATAGCTAACTTTCACACTAGAATTAATTAAACTGCTCACCTCAAATGGAGTCTAATTTTCTTCAAGTGTTATCCAAAAACATCAACAAAGCTGCAAGAATATAAGAAAAATTAACTAGAAAGGGTTGAGATGCCAAAGAATTTAAAAACTATTTTGAAGAAACACAACTAAACAGAACTGGTCAGAAAATGGAAACAAATGGACTAAAGAATGAAAAGTATAAACATAGAAGTTGTGCAGCTATACAGAAAATAAAATTTGAGCAAGAAGAAGTTGAGAAAGCGATTAGTTCTTTTGATCTTATCCAAGCTTGGAAAAGATTTCTTTTTCAATTCCTTGAAGTGAAAGATACTATAGTTGAGTGTGCAGCTGGGTAGAAAATATAAAAGAAGATATATGCGCGTGCATAAACAATGTTCCAATAATCAGACAAGACAAGATTCTAATGTTACCGAAATTCGTTTGTAGCAAAATAATGGTGGCTCAAGTTCCTCATCGTGATACAAAAACTGATGTAGTATATATTTACATGGTGTATCAAGTTCCCCAAAAGTGGCAAATATTGTTCTACCTTCTGTATATTCTGCATAGATTGAAACAAAAATCAAAATGAGAAAGTTTCTTACACTGTTTGTTGCTTTTGAAAGGTTAGCAAGCAGTTGGTTAAAAGGCCCGCTATCTCATTTGTCCAGCTGAATTTGTGACGTAGAATGCTATTATAACCATGTTACTATGTTAGCTAGCAGGTAATATACAAAGACTTAAACATGTTAGTAAGGAGTAAGCAATATCATTTAGAAACTTCACAAAATCTAGGACACAAACAAAGATGATAAGGGTCTTACGAAACTACATTTTTCATGTTTTCTTGATAGCACAAATGAGTGATGACTACCTGTTCACATCGAGAAGTCAACCCCCCAGACATTTCTCTAGCAATGGCCTCTGTCACAAAGCTATTCTGATTGATGGATTCGATAGCTCTCCTTCTGGAGCTCAACTCTTTTAATTGCTCCAGGGTTCCAGGATCAGACGACGGTAATGCATTTTCAAATAGAACCTGTCAACATTAGCACAGAAAAACCAATGAAAATTAGATTGTGATGTCAATAGAACCATACAGCTATAGTCTGAAAAGTACACAACTTTTTTAAATCTTCCCCATTGGAATTCATTATTCAGGTGTAAGGAAGTTGAAGTTGTACAATTTCACTCTTAGATATCTATTTACCTAAATGCTTAAGGTGCAATTGTTGCATCCACCTCCAATATCAGTGTATCCTGAGCTCAAAGTCCTCCAGAAATACTCATAAAAGAATACTCTTAAATGAGAAAAGGTTCAAATTTGATACTAGACTTTACGAAATTAGTTTTCTATGCCATTCCTCAAAAGTCTGCTTAAAAAGAAAACCTCCCGATTACCCATTTATCATACATGCCCTTCATTTTTAACGGAGCTCCAACTGGCACAATGTCTCTATGCTGACTGCTTTAAATTGTCATGCAAGTGACAGACGTGAAAAAGGAAAAGAGAAGACGTCTAAATTTGCTCCTATACTCCGCAAAGGTAGCAAATTTAATCATGCCCCTATTTTTATAATTAGTCAGCTAGCATGGAACAAATTCAATCAGATATTTTTTGTATGATACATTTGCAAAACATTTAGAATTTTAAAGAGGATGCTGAAAGCTCTTCTTGGTTATCGACTATGGTGGTAGTGGTTCCCTTCTTAGATAAAGATCAAAAGTAACATAAGAGAGCGTTGATGATTAACTTTGCAAAGTTCAAGGACAAATCTGGACGTTTTCTCTTCTTTCGTTTTTTCCATGTGTCTTAGATAGTAATTTAAATTGTCAGCATAGAAAAAAAAATGCCAAATTCACCTGTTTGAAATAAAGGACATATATGATATGTTTGAATAACAGTTAGGTCCTTCTTAATCAATCTTTCAAAAGAAGGGAATGGCTGACTATCTTTTTTCATTAAGAGTGGCGTCTAGACTCCAGACCACTTGCGTGAACCTCAACTATTTCACCTTCTACCTACTACTTCCCACCAACACAGCTACCGGGTAACACTTTACCACCAAGGCTTAGGCAGATGACAGTAATCAATCACCTACTGTTTTTATCTCTATTCAGAGAGCATGTACCGCTAATTCGCAAAATTAGGGGGAAAATAGTTTCTTTTCACTTCTAAGTACAAAAATCAATACTCTCCACAAGCCTTACATATCAAAAATCATAAAAAAGGCAAGAGAAAAAGCATATAGCAAGTCGAGCATATATTTATCAACACACACTAAAATCAGCTGACAAGAACATCTAAGCAAATTTGTTTCTGAAGCTTTATGGAAAGGCGAGAAACATTGATATATATAGGTGTAGGTATACCACTTACGAGAAAGACATATTCAACCAATTATTAGGTAGAAAGAGATATAAACGACAGGACACAACTTGATATTTTGGTATTATCGCCACAAATAATCAAAACTCAACAAATCTCAAACTTTCTATTCCATATCCAGATGCAAATCAACTCCTTATATAGAATCCAGATCAACACATTCAATGAAGCAGCCAGTACGGCTTCATTTTTCCTAATATGACTAGCTAGCATCATCATCATTATGCATTATAATATTCAATTTCCAAACAACAGCGATCAATGAATCAAAACCACAAAATTAGAGCAAATTGGCTAATAAAATCAAATTACAATACCTGAGGAGATTTCTGCTTTGAAAAACCTTGAAAAGTTATCATCATTTTTCTGATTCACTCTTTCCCAAAATACACTCAAAAACAATGAAATACAGTGAAAATCACATAGAAAAAATGGGAAAATTTGTTAGAAAAATTGAGTAGAAACTTGTGGTGTAATGCATTAAGTTTGTCAAGTTAAGTAGGAGAAGAAAGGTCTAGAAATGAATATATAATCAGAGAAGAGAGTCCACAAAATTGAAGTGTCATTTTCAAACCAGTCTTCTACTCTGTTTCTCTTTTCCTTCTCTCCTAAGAATACCGATCATTTTTCGGGTCGAATTTCGTCTATTGGGTTCCCGCCGGCCCAGTTAGAAAGATGAATTTGGGCTACTCACGGTTATACCTTATTAGGTCCAACAAAATAGAAAAAAAAGGAAAAACTACATACTACCATATATATTATGATTATACTTTCAAATTATTATTATGTATTTTAACACTAGTCAAGAGTTTCCTATCATATATTGAGGAAGATACGTTTAGTATATGAGGTTTTATTACCAGATACACTAAAATAGGGAGAAAGGTGAGCAAGATTCATTATGTATCCAGATACATACATCTTGTAGCGGGTGTGATTCACATGTATCCATGTATCTAGTTTGGCATGTATCTGGACACCAGATACATAGAACAGTGGTGAGTGAGATGGGAGGCGCGCGAAATTTGTTATGTATCACAGATACATGCGAATTCACTCGAATATAATGTAGCTATAACAAACTACACCTAATTTTGACCACATATATTCCAAGATACATGTATTTGAATGTATTTGGACGCACCAATATTTGGTAAGATACGAAATATTGCAAACTGGAGTGTATATATATATATCTCAGTAATTAGCTCCTAAACTAGTGGGATTTATGTAAGTTCTCCATAAATAAATAAAAACTACGTTAAACAACATGAAGCATACTATTATTAGTGTTGATTACTTGCTGAAACAGTAATTTTCGAAATTAAATTTTCTGCAGTTAATTGTTCTGCAAACATGTATTTGACAATTCAGATACATGACGTATATCAAATATTCGCAAGTAAGATAAGGTGTAGTTTCTGAATGATTGACATGTACTTGAGATATGCCAACTCTCTTCTCTTGCTTGCATCTCTCCCTCTCTTATCCCTCTCCTTTTTTATATTTGTATTTCATAGTGTATCAAGTGTATTCAGTAGAATATGAAAGCATATATTCAAATTTAATTTCATCTAATGTATCCGGTATCAAATATCTAGTGTATGTTCATGCAAACATGTAGCTCCTTCTGCTTGTAAAACAGGCACATTGTTCTTGCAATTCAGAGTTCACATTTTTACATCTATTGTTCAACTAGGCACTTGAAAAAGAAATTCCCCAGGTGTCTAATTGTGAACAGCTTTTAGACTGAATCTGTATATGAAGAAATTAAGAGAAAAAAAAAAGTTAAAAAGAGAGTTCAATATTTATTATATATATAAAAAAAAAATATAATTTTAGCCACGAGTACAAGCGTAATTTTCTATTGAAGGATGTCAGCTTTACTTGGCTCCGTCCCTGGTTATATCACACCATAATTCTGAATGATTTTAATTTAATTTAGTTTGTTATGGCGAAATTAGAACATTTCCTTTAGTTGTGGGACAACATCAAAATACCTATTTAAAACAGATCATATTTATTGCCAGTAGGTTGAAAGTTGGAATCACGTAAAACTTCAATAAACATTAGAAATCTTTATAATATAATTCAATTTCGCTATACTCCTTATATCATAAAATTATGCTTATATCCTCTGTAGTATAAGAATTTTATATTTATATTTCTATGTGGTATATTCGTTATTAAATATATTAAGAAATGAATTATTAGAGACAAATTTAAATTGTAACTATTTTTCACATATTCAGCTTTAGAATTTATTTTCTAAAAAAGAAACATTCATGATTCATGCAAATTCTTTTTATTCATGCCTTTTATTAAACAGAGAATAATTTTATTTTTTTAAAAAAATAGTATATTTTGATGTCTCAGTTCAATTATCCAACAAGAGCTTGTTTGAATGACTTATTTTAGAGGGTGATGAAGTGGTCGGTTTTGATGAGGAAGCTAAGGAGTTAATATTTCAAAACCGTCACTCAACTACGAAAATTTATGTTTATTTTTTCAAGTTCATTAAAACACAAAAATAAAGCATAACAATTATAATGTACAAAGTATGGTAATAATCACACCCTCTGCAGATTTCTTTCATGAGTTAGATGCATAATCTCTCCCATCTAATTAACTTCAATCAATTCCGATTTCAGATGAACATGACCATTTGAGTAGTAGTCTTGTTGGAAATCTTAACGAAAATACCTGTAGAGAATTCTTTATAGCAGGAGGCATGTCAATGACATTGCCCTCAAGTATATTTCACGATTCAACTACTCTTCTAGTATTTCAAAGAAACTAACAATAGATTAAAACAAGAGTTTTACACAAAGAAAACAAAGCAAATATAACCATAACAAAATAGGAAAGATGTAAACAGTTATTTTTCTGTGGCTTCCACACGAAGGGGGAACTCGAAATGCAACAGAGTTAGCCTTATTTGAAAATGGCAATACTCCAGCTAGCTATTTGTCTGATGATATCTGGCTTCCAGCAAGCTCAATGTCCAAGTTATCTCCTGCAGAAGAAGAGGAAAATTAAGTTTTAGTAACTGAAAAAAAACAGAAACAAAGAGAGGAAAATTGTGGCGAATAAACAAATGAATTCGACTGACCTTTCAACTTCACTGTTGTGATGACCCGAAAGGTTATTTTTGGAAATTTTAAACTATTCGTTTAACTTGAGTTAATTAATCGATAGTTAGTGGGCTAAAGTGATCATTTATTTAAGATCCTATACCATTAGGGCCATGTGTTAAAAATAAATTAAAGTTAAATAGGGTTTAATAAAATAAATTTCTTTTACTTTTCATTCTTTGCACAAGTTCATGCGGCGTCCCACTATCAAACTAAAAACGGTGAAGAAGAAAGCAGTTAACAAAGATTGTTCAGGTAAGGTTTAATTAGAATTCTCATCTTTGTATACGTGTTGGTCTATCTATGAAGTAATTTCTTAAGAATCGGATAGAAATTCATAATAATGATTATTATATTAATGAAGTGAAGGTGAGGAATTTAAATTTTAGAATCTTTAAGCCATATGTGGCTGCCGCATGTGTTGGTGGGTATGGTGTCTTTAAAGGTAATAATTATTACTATGAAAGGATTTATTATACTATTATTTACCTAGCTACTATTGAAATAGTTCTCTGGATTAATACTTTAACAAATTAGTATTTTATTCTTTGATTGGA
This sequence comes from Solanum stenotomum, assembly GCF_019186545.1. Lineage (NCBI taxonomy): Eukaryota > Viridiplantae > Streptophyta > Magnoliopsida > Solanales > Solanaceae > Solanum > Solanum stenotomum. Next base: position 72,552,793 of record NC_064283.1, on the reverse strand, counting down.
ACATTAGCTTAAGGATTTTGGGGATAAGTGCTATGAATAATTATGGCATAGGGGAGGACACCGTGAGTAATAGTTAAGGATAGTATATATGAAGGGAAATTGGTATAATTCTTGAATCCTGCAAATTGTTTCATCGTTGGAAGTTATTTGGAGGCTAGTTGAGATAAATTAGTGGCTGGCATTAGAGAGGGCAATGAATGATAATAAAAGTAAAATTATTGGATAGAAGTATTGGATGAGAGAATAAGGTATATTGTTGTATGTTTGTACCGTGAGTTTGTTCTGAAAATTTAAAGGTAAGTATAGGGAGTTAATTGAATAAGTAATGGTGAGCCAATCATTGGTTGGAATAAAGGGTGTCAAAAAGGAAGGAAAAATAAATAAATATATGATGGTGAAATGTTAATTAGCATCAAGAGATACGAACTTGATTATAAAGTCTAGCAAATTTTTAGGTCAAGGCTAAACCTATAGTAATATGGGCGTTGTTAGTTTCAAAATCTTATTGTGAATATGTACTTGAATAGCTTGCATTGATTTGGAAGCTCAACAAAAAGGGAAGGCTCAAGTCTCGGAGTGATTGTTCTGTTATTTGAGGCAAGTGGATTTCTAAACCCTTGTTAAGTGTATGAAATTCGTGTATTTCCTTGTGGTATATGCTTGGGAGTAATGAGAATTGATGATGGGTTGATTTGTCCATGTTGAATAATTCTAGTGATGGTAAAAGGGTAATAAAAAGGCTTGTTGTTTATTTGTTGATGTTGTGTCACGATTGTATTGTTGTGAATTGTACATTGATATTAAATTGGTCATCTCCTCATTATTTGTGTGAACATGTTATTTGCATTGTTCTGAGACATGATTGTGATAAGTGTTATGAGATAAGATGATGTACCATTTCGAGGGACATATCGCGCGCCGCGGTGGATACTATATTTCGAGGAACGTATCGCGCGCCGCAATGGTTACTATTATCGAGGGTCGTATCGCACGCCGCGATGGATGCATGGACAGATATGTCCCCCATGGGTCCCGGACTGAGAGACAGCGGGTGTGTATCATTAGGTCAAACATGCATCACTATACTTGACATTGCATTTCATTGCATTGCACATTTTTATTATTGATGAACTTGATCTCGTGTGTTGCTGATCTTGTGAGTGCCTTTATGTGAAACTTGTTATTGATGAATATTGAGTTGATATTGAGAATATATAATCTGTTAGAGTGTTGTTGTTGAGCTGTATGCTTTGTAAATTGTGAATTGTTAGGTTGGGCTGGTTTTATGCAGGTTGTAGTTATGGAGGTTAGGATGGGGTGTAAGGAGTACTCGTATTCTGTTCCCTTAGCTTGTGTTTAGAGGTTTGCTTGTTGAGTACCGTGTGGTTTTGTACTCACCCCTTGCTTCTACAATCTTTTGTAGGTTACGAGCCCGGATCTTCGTGATACCTTCCATTCTCTTCGTTTTCGAGGCTTTCTGTGGAGATCTGAGAGGTAGTTGTTTGTCATCTCAGCGAACCTTCTTACTCCTGTTTATGATTTTGTTTTTACTTGAAAGACAACGTCATTTGAGACTTGCGTATTTTTATTTCAATTCTAGTATTTACATTAGAGGCTTGTGCCCGTGACAACCAGGTTTTGGGGATTGAATTAAGTTGACTCGTTTTCGTAATAGTAATTGTTATTGAACTTTGCTTTATTTCCGCACTTTATCGAAATGATTGGGTTTTAGGCTGACTTGTTTGGTGGGATACGACGAGTGCCATTACATCCAATTTTGGGTCATGACAACTGTGTGGCCTTGGATCAGCTTCAGGAGGGAATATACTGCACTTGAATTTTATGTCTTGAGATATCTTATGTTCCAGCAGTGGCGGAGCCAGAAATTTCGCCAAGGGTGTTCAACCTTTAAAGAGTCAATAAAAAAAAATTAGCATAGTGGGTACACAAAACATTTTTTTTTTACCGATGAGTAACCTGCACAAAAATTTATGTGTTTTTTTTTGTTTAAAAAGAGATTTGTATTAAAAAAATGCAGCTAGTGGGAATTAAACCCCAGACCTCCATGAGGTGGACGAGTGTGCCTACCGCTGGACCATCTGCCTCTGCTTTTTCAAAGAGTGTTCAATTAATAAATATACAGATATTAGACTATATTTTGCCTATATACCATATATAATTTTCCGACGAAGGGTGTCCATCTGACCACCCTTCCTAGACTGTAGCTCCGCCCCTGTGTTCCAGTATATCTCTTGCAGCTTTGACTGCTTTCTGTGTGTTCTCTAACTTCATCTCTTGAAGGCTAGGTATATCAACTAGCTTAAGTGGCACAGAGTCGAGCTTATCACACGAGACAAGAACAAGTTTCCCAAGAATGGGGAAGTTAAGTTGGACACCTCCCAAATTTCTAATTCTGCCCTCTCGATCCACAATACCCGGAGTTTGCTAAAACCTCCTACCTCCGGCTTCCAAGTGTCACCTATGAATACATTTTCTTTCAACTTTAGAACTTCAAGGGATTCCAATTGCCCTAATTTGTCAGCATCACTTCATGCAAACCTTGTGTTACTCAAACTTAACTTCTTCACGATATTATTTTATTATTATCTCTATTATTTTGTAGTTAAAATATTATTTTTCATATAAGACCATTAATTATATCTCTAATATTAGTAATTCATTTTAAATATAATATAACATTTAAAAATATATATATTATTTAATATATACTACTTTCATCCCGAATTAATAATGTTTCAATTTTTTTTAATTTTCGTCACTTTAATATAGTTTGATATCATTATTATTTTCACTATGAAGAATGCACAAAATTAAAATGATAAGATGAAAATTTTAATTTAAAAATACAATACATGACATAATAGTTTAAATACAAGATAACAATACAAAACATAATAATTTTATCACAACGATAATTTAGTAATCCGGTAGGTCATTTTTCAGATTTAACAATATTCGGAAAAATTAGTGTATGATCCACATAATTAGTGTAGTTGTGATTGCGGTTGTGCTTGTTGATTTCTTTTTCAATTATTCGTAGTTGTTCTTGTTGAATGAAAATCTCCGATTTGAACATTCTTTAGCTAGACATAAAATGATTAAGGATAAAAATGTTCATTTTGAACTCCGTAATGCATTAATAGAGCATTTATGAGAGCAATGTAATAATCTTGAAAGTAGAGTATTTATGTAATTATAGTTCACTAATAATTTTACTTTTATTTGAATTGTCCATTAATTTGTATATTATATACTATTAACTTGCAATTTATGTTATTTATAAATTTAGGAAAAATATAATTTTATATTAAGTAATGAATTCGAAAAAATAAATTTTTATATTACATGAATATTATATAAAGTGATTATTTGGAAAAAAGGAAATAAAGGATGTGTATCATGAAGTAAGAAAATAAGAATGAAATAGAAATAATAATATAATATTGAGGAGAGAAAAAAAAATCTTTTTTAGAGAGTAAAATAGAGAATTGGGTTGGAGTTGGTTGTCTGAAAAAATAGAGAACTCTATATTTGGAGAGGAAAATAGAGATTAGGGTTGGAGATGCCCTAAACAACATCATTCAACAGTTTTGTATAAGTTAAATCTCTATACACTAAATCATATACTATATAAGTAAACAAACACCATAAACGAATATATGATCTATTAAAAGTGAATAAATATTTATTCTTAATAAATATATATATCCCAACATTCCTCGCTTCCTGTTGCTCCCCAATATACACGCAAGTGTACGTGGTCGCTCAAGTAATATTGATTCTTAAAGAAACGAGTTATCGTTCCCAAGGGACTTATGATCAACTTATATCTAACACTTAACTCTACACATAAAATAAAAGTAACCGTTTTCAGAAATGGTGATGATTGTTAACTACTACTACTAATTATGCAATAAATAAAAGCAACCAATTGTGAACGATTTCAAGCAAGTAAAAGGTAATTTCAGGGCTGCAGCATGCAATGAATCTCATGTATCATATTCTCGGCTTAGAACTAATTTTAGTTGTCAAGTTACTGGTTTACAGGGTTAATTGTATGAGTTGGGTTTTAAACCTCTAGTCGCCTACTCCAGTTACCTGTCTAACTACATCGTTGAGCTGGGATAAACAGGCCTAACTGACGAGCATTTATATTTCATCCTGTTTCGTAACCAATCAAGTTGTTCGTCCGGGTGTCACTCCTGAACACAAATCACCTCAACTTAATGGATTGATGAAGCTCTCTATATTCTCTGGTCTATCTAACCCCTCCTCTCTCGATTTTAAGATTAGACAATAGATTTATCTTATGGTGATCAAACAAAAAATACTAAAACAAGAATATAGAAGTAACTTATAATGACAACCAAGAATTAATTCAAGAACCTTAAATAATCAACAATCGGTTCGTAGCTACAGCCCCAGAACTAGGGCGTTTAGCCACTCATACTATTAGAAAACCACAAAATGCAATTATTCATGCGATTTCCGGAAAATAGAAGAGTTAGAAGATCAAAATCTATTACAAAAGATAAATCTTGCTCTAGCACACCAAAATAATGTCGAACCCCCTACAATTTAGCCCTAGGGGTCTATTTATAGATGTTAGGAAAATTGGAACCAACTTCTACTTCAACTAGGAGTCCTATTTAATCTTGTTTTTGCTGGAAAAGTCGGGATAGGGGTGGGGCGCCGCGCCTCCCATCTCCCCAGGCACATGCCACTGAAGTTTTAGTGTTGGCGCGCCGCGCCTGGCAGTACACCAGGCAGGCACCTCTGAACTTTGGGCCTTGGCACGTCGCGCCTAGCAGAGCGCCTAAGAGTCCTCTCTGAAGTTCCACCAGTGGCGCTGCGCCAACCAGTGCACCAGCCACTGGTGGTTCTTGCCTTAGCCCTTTTCTTCTCCTCTTTGCTTCTTTTTCTCCAAATCAACTCCAACTTCTTTAAAAGGTTCTTGAAACAACTAATCACGTGCGTTAGTGCACAATCATCGCAAGTTACATGAAAATCAAGCTAATAACTAAAGATGATTCATTACTTCAATCTAAACATGGGCAATTATCGACAACTTAGGCATATAAATACCCTAAGATCTCTTCCAAACACACTAATATGGACTAGAGGGGAGTAGTTAAGCTTTGTTTTTTATCATCATCCAATCTTAATGGAGTATATATAGGATACATTCTTGGAGGTTAAACAAATTGTTGGGTTCATTAAAGAAGCAAATGAAGTGATTGATGGAGAAACAGAGGAGGTTTATTGTGGGTATGAATGGACTTGGCAAAACCACACTGGCAAGAAAAGTATGGAGTGATCTCACATTAGAACCAAATTTTCCAACAACATTTGGGTTTCTGTGGTACAGTCCAGCGAAGAAAAGCATATCTTTATTGTGATTCTCAAATCATATACGGAACCCAATGAAGAATTTCGTTGTAATGGTGAGAATGAATTAGCTAAAGTAATAGACTGTCCCTGTTACTACAGATATTTGCTAATTTCATTAAGAATCAATTCATCCTCTTTTTTGTAATAGTATGCACTTTAAAATTTGTTATAATGCCCATGTTATTACAGAAATTTAACAACTTCTAAACTCCTCCCATAATAGTTAACAGTACACCGGAATCAAGAATTTAAGCGAGGAGACTCGTGCTTAAACAACACAAATACTGTTATTACCCATTAAACTTATATTGTCAGAGTGTATACTAACTCAAAGTTGGATTTTCGTTACTTGCGTTTAATTTAAGAGTTTTAACCCCATTCCTTCACTAGTTTGTTGTACTGCATCTTTATTTAATGCTTTTGTAAATGGATCAGCCAAATTGCTATTTGATCTCATATACACTATAGTTATAATTCCGCTGGTAACTAACTCTCTTATATAAGCATGCCTTATATGTCTCGATTTCCCATTATACATTTTATTATGAGCTACGCACATAGTAGTCTCACTATCGCAGAATATGGAAATGTCTGGCATAGGTTGTGGCCACAACTTTATATCTAGTTACATGTTTCTCAGCCATTCCACTTCTTTTCCAGCAGCTGTTCATGCAATGAATTCAAATTCCATTGTGGAAAGGGAAATACAATTTTTTTTTTCTTGGATGCCCAACTAATGGCACCACCCCACAAAGTAATCCAACCTGAAGTAGCCTTATTATCATTTATACTTGTAATCCAACTCACATCAGAATATCCTTCTAATATGGTAGGAAAACTACTATAACAGATACCAAAATGTTTTGTTTTCTTTAAATATCCAAGTACTCTAATTATAGCTTTCCGATGAATGCTCCTTGGATTACTTGTAAACCTTGAAAGTTTACCAACGGCAAATGTTATCTCAAGTCTAGTGCAATGCATTGCATACATTAAACTGCCAATTGCACTTGTATACTCTAACTGAGCCACTGTTATTCCTTTATGTTTTGTAAGCTTTATACTTGAATCATATGGAGTATTAAATTCCTCTATGCCCAAATGATTGAACTTGTTAAGTATCTTATCTATACAGTGGGCTTGTGATAAAGTCACTCTCTTATTATTTCTCTTGGCTTTAATACCTAAGATAGTATTTACTTCATTCAAATCTTTCATTTTAAAGACTGAAGTTAGATATTTTTTAGTTTCAAAGATTCCAAGAATGTTTGTACAAAAAACCAACATGTCATCTACATAAAGATAAATGACAACTTCATAATCTTTTATAAATTTGGAGTAAATACATTTATCAGCAGTGTTATGTACAAACCCATTTGATGATATCACACCATCAAATTTTTCATGTCATTATTTTGGTGCTTGTTTCAAACCATAGAGAAACTTTATTAGCTTATAAACTTTATGTTCATTACCAGGAAGAAAAAATCCTTCAAATTGTTTCATACATATTTCTTCATTTAAACATCCATTTCGGAATGCAGTTTTGACATCCATTTGATATACATACAAATCATATATAGATGCCAAGGATAAAAGTACTCTAATAAAGCCTTTTGCAACTAACCTTGCTTTGAAAGTTTGTATAGTACTGTATGTATTATATTTTCTCTTAAATACCCACTTACAGCCTAAGAAGGATGCAAGTCCATGAGACGAGCGCATTTGGACATGAATTGGCTGATATGTTAGAAAAAAATTGTATTGTAGTAAAGTTGAAAAAAGGTTACTAGTGCTGGAATTGTTCAATGTCACAATAAATACTTGAATTTGGTTTAATCAAGGGACTCCATCGGTTTTCTTAAACCAACCCTAGCATATTCGGATGCCGTAGTCGAGTTTGTCTTGTCTTAAAACCGATGCCGTCATTCGGTTTTGGCCCTAGGTTTCAACCTGTATTTTGTAGTGAAACAAATAATTGAAATCTGCTAAAATTATTTCAAACATAAATGGACACTTATTATCAAAGTTCACAAAGCTTTAATACACAAATTACAACTTAAATAAGTATCTTCTTTACTAGAACAAGTTTATTAGATGAATGGACTGCAAAAAAGACACGAAATAAAGAGTACCCCAAGTTTGTTCATGAATCAAGACTTGTTATTAGCAATGTCACCTTGATTCTCTCATCTACAGAAAAGCGAAAACATAAATATATGAGATCAGGAGAGTATTGCAGATAGAACTCTTGTAAATATATATCAGATGAAATGAATTTGACTGACCTTTCAACATGATATGGTTAGCTTGAATTTGATGCTCTTAGATGTCTTCCTTTCCTCTATTGCTTTTGCAGATTCGATGGCTTTGCTCATTTTCTCCAGCCTCATCTCTTGAAAGTTAGGTAAATCAGCTAGCTCAATTGGTAGAGCGTCGAGCTTATCACAAGAGATAAGAACAAGGTGACTAAGCATGGGGAAGTTAACATCCGAAACCTCCCAAGATTCTAATTCTGCTGAACTTTCAATCCATAAGACCTGGAGCTTGCGAAAACCTCCAACCTTTGGCTTCCAGGAATTACCAACAAATGCATTTTGTTTTAACTTTAGGACCTCAAGGGATTCCAATTGCCCTAACTTGTCCGCCTCACTCCATGAAAACCTTGTGTTTGCCAAAGTTAACTTGTTCACTGTACGTACAAGTCTGAAGAATGTTGCTGGAAGATGAATTGTTTTATTCATGTAAAGAACATCATTCAACAGTTTCAAATGTTCCAGGCACTTAAGCTCTTCAAGATTGCTGATTCCACCCCTGGACTCAAAAAAAGCCGCCATTTGCCCTCGAATGCTCAATTTTTTTAGAAAACATGCCTTGGCGAACACATCTTTCTTGCAACTTTCTGACGCAACTAAAGAAAGAGTTTGCAGGCAAGAAGGTTTACCTGTGGTGATAGTAGGGGACGGCAATTTTGCAGGTATGTTGGAGTGCAGATGCCTCAACTGTAACAAGTTCCATATGTCTGCTTTTACGTCAAGGGTGGGCTCTGAGGTACTTGTATTAAGTATAAGAGTTTGTAAATTCCAGAAATTGCCAAAGGGCGGAGGGAGGGCCTTAAATTCACCCGAGATAGCAATATACCTCAAATGAAATAATTGGTTAAAGTCTTTGGAGAAAACAAATCTGAAAGATTCAACATCTAAAACTCTCATAAGTGGAAATGCTTTGTGAATGAGTTTGATGTTAGTAGGAGACAAGTGGATTGGTTTTTGTTTTGAGGAAAAACAATAGAAAGATCTGACATGTTCTGCATAAGGTTTTGTGGAGAGAAAGTCATACAGAGTAGATGGGTGAATACACAATCGACGGCAAGTATCTGGGTCCTGTATAGGAAGAGAGTTATCAGGTGTTGTATATATTTCTTGAAAAAGCCATTTGTTAGCAGCCATTGTTCTGCAAAACTTGTGCAACAAGTCATGAAGACGACATGTCTTTATTCGACCATCAGCTGTCTTTTGCAACAATATAACTAAATTCCTATGAACAAGATCGTTCAAATGAAGCTCTGCTATCTCCTCAAGAGTGTATGACTGCTGGGGCTTTATTAACCCTTCTGCTATCCACAAACGAATCAATTTCCAAGCAGGGATATCAAAGCCCCGAGGAAAGATACCACAGTATAAAAAGCACGTCTGCATTTCTTCAGGCAAACGATCGTAACTCATCTCTATAAATAAAGCAAAATCATAATCATTGTTATGAAGATGTTGCGGCACATTGCTTTCAACTCTTACCCAGTCACTTTTGTTCCGAAGACCTCTTAATAGTCCTGCAATTAGCACTGTTGCAAGTGGTACTCCCCCGCATCTTTGTGCAATTTTTTCTCCAAGTTCAACTAACTCAACAGGAAATTTTCCATTGCCAAAAGCCCTTTTTTCCAACAACTCGAACCTATTTGATGGTGTCAAAACCTCCAATTTATGTGGATCTCGATTGGCATAGGTAGCGAGGTATACATCACGCGTGGTCAGCATGATCCGATCCCCCTTTTTGTTTCTGGGGAAAACTTTCTTGACAGCATCAACTACTTCTGCTACCCACACATCATCTAAAACAATGAGACATCTTCCTCCTTCATTCATAAAATCACTTATTGTCTTAGCTAATGCGTCCACATCCTTATCTAAATGATCTTCTATGGGTTCTGTGAAGAAGTTGAGAATCGTAAGATAAATATCCTTTATTTTGTACTGCAGACCAACATTAACCCAAATGATTCTGCAAAATTTCAATGAAAGCTTAGAATCATTGCAGATTTTTCTTGCGAGTGTAGTTTTTCCAAGTCCGGCCATACCCACCACTGGGATAATATCAAGTGATTCTTCCTGTCCTTTAACAAGTCGCTCGATCACTTCTTTAGCTTCCTCATCAAACCCGACCACTACATCATCCTCCAAAGGACCCTTCTTAATAACGTAAATAATTGCATTAGATAACAGAGCCGAAAATGTTTTCAACTACATTGATGACTTAGAAAATATCTTTAGTATTTTTTATTAGAGAGACTCCCTTTTTAAGAAAGTAAATTCTGACCTCCATAATTCATCTAGGACATGACTCGACACACGAATTAGGACACAACCCAACGATCCATCCAAACTCTGACATTCTAAAAAAATTAAAAATTTGAAAATATATTTTTTGAAACAAACTTTTAATTTTTATTTTTTAAAATGGAGGGGGTCGGGGGTATGAGGTGGGGTGAGAAACCAAATTGTAATTTGAGGTTGAAGGAAAGTTTTGAAAAATATTTTTCTTAATTAATTTTTGAAGGAAATTCATTTTCCTTAATTTGAGAAAAATAAATTGATTTGAAAAACATTTAAATCAATTAAACACAAAAAAATTGAAAAACATTTTCCTTTCCTACCAAACAGATCTTCCAAGACTTATAGTACGATATGAGCATAAAATTTTTTGATAACCAACAACAACACGCCTAATGTATAACACTGAGTTTGATATCTTGCTACCATAATATCAGGCTAAGGGGTTGGGCTGTCAAGTGGGGCAGTTTTTTTTCTTATGACACGTGTCTTTATTCTATTTGTTCTTTAAATTTATCATTAGCAAGTATTCTCACGCCTAAGAGCGAAAAACGAATAAGTCAGAATTGAATATGAGTAGATGAAAACAAATTAAATAAAAACAGATAAAGTATTTGATTTATATTTTAAATGGATAAAAACTTAAGTATAAAGTATTTGATTTATATTTTAAATGGATAAAAACTTAAGTATCCAATAAATAATATGAATAAATATGAATTCCCATATTATCGTAAGGATCTTGTTAAAAGCTTTAGAAACAAAAAAATTTTAAACTTTTTTTTATCACCCCACCCCTATCAGCCCCTGGCACTCCTAACCCAAAAAAAAGTTAGTTTGTTTCTTTTATAAAAAAATTTAAAGTTTTTTTCGTCACCCAATCTACCAGCCCGCTCACCCCACCCCACCCCACGCCCCCTATTCCAAAAAAAAAAAAGGGTAAAAATGTTTTTTTACCACTCCACCCCCTACCACTTTTCTTTATTTTATGAATGATCATTTCTTACCCATAAAATAAATAAGTAGTCTTTTCATTTATTTTTAATTTCGAAAGTTAATTTAATTAACATTAATTCGATATATTTTAAAAAATAAAATAAAATAAGATATGGAAAGTTGCATACCTGGGTTACTTGGTGGGCTTTTTCAGGGATGTCAAGAAGTGGTTTAGGACTGAAAGAATCTGTATGGTCTTGCCGAAGTTTCTTCACCTTCTCATGGATGTCTTTAATTTCAGCTGCAAGATCCCTAACTACTGCCATATGACCGACATCGAAGAATCTTCCAACTTTATTCTTATCTCGATGCAGCTTAGATTGAATCAGAAATTTATCAATTACATCTTCAGATTTATGTACCATTTTTTGAATTTCTTTCACCAATTGATCCCATAAACTGCTCTCGCTGTGGAATTTAGCATCATCGTCAAGGAATGCTTTCAGGCGTTGCACTTCTTCCAGTAAATTTTTGAACTCATCGTCTACCCCTCTAATCAGATCTATATTACCACTTAACAGATCCAACAAATTCCCCACCAGAAAGTTCACCCCTGCATCTGTCATCTCTCGAAGATACACGCTACTTTTTTCTTTTCAGCAATGAGATCTTCGCGCTTTATATATATTTGAAGTTAACTTTCTATTTAATCATAGCCAAGAGGCTCAAAAATATAATAATTTATGCATAAATTTTCTAAAATGACAAGTATTGTGGTTTAACTATTTATAAAAAATGATGACATATAAAAAAGGATGGAGGGAGTACAATATACTTCCTCCGTCCTTATTTACTTGTCCATATTTTCTTTTTTAATTGTCCCTATTTAGTTGTCCATTTTGACAAATCAAGAAAGGACAACAAATTTTTTCCTATTATACCCTTATTTACACTTCTTGAAAATTGTAAAAGTGTATGTTGTTTCCCTCCAATTTATTTCACTTGAATTCAAATAAGTGGTTGTAATTTTGAAGTGAAAAGTTGTCATAAGGGTAAAATTGTAACTTCACTGTGCTAATCATTGTTGCCTTAATCTGTGTGCAATTTCTAAAGTGGACAACTAAAAAGGGACGGAGGGAGTATTTATTTCGGGGGTCTAATCACACACCCAATCATATTACTTACTTTATTTATTATCTCAATTCCAAACAACTTAGGACAAAATATACTCAAAATGAATTTTACTCCATATATACAACTGTATGTAGGGGTGTCAGTGGAACAGTTCAGTCAATTATTTTTTTTAAATTATATCATCTCAATTTATCGGGTATTTTATAATGTATAATCAAAATTAGATTTTTTTAAATCATCCCAATCATATCGGTTTCTCTTCAATATCGGTACGATTTGGTTAATATTCGATTTATTGTTTACTCTTAAAATATCACCTCAAATATATTATTATTAAAATATTTCTTTCGCAAATATGTTCTTGAAAAACACTTTAATTCTTCTCTAAAAAGTCATGAATGTAAAACTTTGTTTCCGCATTGTTTAATCTTAAAGATTTAATAGGAGTGCTTGCATAGATTTTGCTATATTGTTTGATAGATTTTCTATTATAGCATCTTTTAATTTTAAACCTAAATAAAAAAAGGGCTAATTAAAGAGCAATGACCCAAAGTCATCCAGTCACCCGAGGCGGAGGACCTAGGTTATATTTATAGTTGAAAAATGTTATAAAATAAATTTATATGTACGTAAGGTTATTCGGTTCGGTTCGAATTTTTTTTGGTTTTTTTCATAAATTAAAAAGATCATCTCAATTGTTCGGGACGGTTATAGACTTAGATCAATGTTCATGATTTTATTGAAACAATGATCCGGTTCAATTACATTCGATTGATTCGGTCGATTTTTCATGCTCTTTTGACACTCCTAACTGTATGGTTAAATTCCATTAATAACATTTATCAATTTAAATCATATCAATACTTATGCGAACTGGAATTACAATAAATCTAACCATCTTTTAGTTTTGCGATCTTCATGTAATTATGTCTGAAACTAATATAATTTCTACTTAATTTATTTAGAAAAACACATATATTAAAATATACTCCTATGACTAAGTCGTGTTAATTAAATGATTTTAATACTAAAATTAGCCATTATTTGTTTATATTAAAATAAAATTAAGACTCACCTACTAAATTGTTTCTTTAAATAAAATTAAATGTCACCAACTATATCAAGTATTATTTTTCAACTAATGACATGAATGCTTAATTTAAAAAATGACTTCGGGTCAATAATTAAGTGAAGTCAAGTTTGATATTATTTATTTATGAAATATTTTAATGGAAGATATAACTGTAATATTAAACGGAAATTAAATCCTTATTCCTTCTATTATTGAGAAGTGTTTTTTTATGTCAGATGATATGAAGTGTCACCAACTATGCCAATTATTTTTCAACTTGTGATGTGAATACTTAATCTAAAAAATGACTCTGGATTAATAATTAGTGTAGTCAATGACTGATAAATTAAACCTAACCTTGTGGATTGATTCATACAGTGAAATTGATGTTCAATAAATTAATACAATATATTTATTTCGGGGATTTAATCACACCCTCAATCATATTACATACTTTATTTATTAAAATAAATTATGTCTCATCAACTTCAGTAAACTCTCACTAAATTAATATAGGTGAGACCATAAAATATTATTATTTTATAGATGTATTATTTAATCAATAAATTAATATTTATTAACTTAAAGAGTGTTTCGACACCGCAATATTTGTTCAGGGATGAAATCTCAGAGAATTTAATAAACTCAATTGTGAAAACATCATTCATGAACTCGAGGTCATGAATTTAATGATCTCGATTACTGCAATAAAATGGACGTTAATAACTTGTTTGATGAGTGAAAATGATACATGTTCAAAGGTCCAGCGCTTAGAAGAAATTGTGGATACAATTGAAAAAAATAATGTTGATGATAAAGTTGAAGATGATACAATACCTTTGGAACCAGTTACGCATAAGGAAACATTTATCGCATTTAGAAATCTTCATAATTTTATGGTGCAGTTCGAAAAGACAACACCGAAACTTTTGGATGTAATAAGAAAAGTTAGAGATGATCTTCAACTAGATTTAAATTTTAACAAAAACATAATACAATAGAATCATATTTCACTAAATTGTCTTAGATATATTTGTACTTTTAAAGAATTATTAATTTATAATATTAATGAGACCGTATATTTATATAGGAGTCTTCTGAAAATATATTATCTTATTATTTTATCAAAATGAGTGATTATTTCCATTGGTCCAATCGGGACCGGAGAAATATATTATTTTAGAGAGGTTATTAATTAACCAAGTATTGATTTAGTAAGGTTTTACTGTATATTATTTTTTTAAATAAAATTAAGTGTCACCAACTATATCAAGTATTGTTTTTCAACTAATGACATGAATGCTTAACTTAAAAAATGACTTTGGATCAATAATTAAGTGAAGTCAAGTTTAATATTTTTTTATGAAATAATTTAATGGAAGATATAATTGCAATATCAAACAGAAATTAAATTCTTATCCCTTCTATTAATTGAGAAGTATTTTCTATGTCAGATAATATGAAGTGTCATCAACTATATCACCGTATTATTTTTCCACTTAGTGATGTCAGAACCAATTTAACAAGATTTAGGGGCCTAATGATCATTTTTGATGTAGTGAAATGACACAAAGTAGAATAGAAGATTAGTTAGATAGTAAAGAATAGTTTCATTGTTCTTTCTTACTAGTAATTATAGTATTACTCTAAGAGTTTCTTATAATTTCATTTCTTTTACTATTTAACTACTAATATAGTACCCGCGAGATGTGCAAAAAATGTTGCAGAAGAAAATTACAATAAATTATCATCTTATTTGCTTGACCACTTTATGTAGAATGGATTGAAGCCTTGTAAGGTTGGAGCAACACCAGTAGTAACACTTCTAAAGGCTTGACATGATAATAGATAGGAACATCAATAGTAACACCTTTTTGGCTTACGTGACATTCAAATATTTTCCACGCGTTTCAACTACGTGAAGTTACGGAGTGTTTCATATAAGTCAAAAAGTATATAAAATTTCAAAAAAATTGAGCTCGGGGGAAGTAGGAGCTTAGTTTAGTTAAAATATGTTTCTGGTATTTCGATTATAGTTTAGGGGATACGTGTGGCTTATCCCCTTTATTTATTATCTAAACAAAATTAATATTCATGTATATCTTAATTCCAAACAAGTTGAAGAAAATATATTCAAAATATTTTATCTATTACAAATATATTTATTAGTAATTTAGTATGTTATAGTAAATATCTATTTTATTCTTTTAGGAAAGTTAGGAATTGTAATTAAGGACCAAATTCGTTTTTCCTATAAACAAAGGGCTTCTCTCTTCTCTCTCTACTTTATTCTTCTTTTTATTTTATTAATTTATGACACTCAGCATGGAACTCACAAATTAGAGGTTTATGCTTTAAAGTAAACTACACAATGACAATTATTGGCAATGCATGTGCTTCGTACATTGCCCAATTTTGCGTGTATTATTGACAAAGTCTCTGAATATTTTTACAACTTGATAGAAAGGTTTGTGGTTAGTTTGTAACCATCGATCTTTTCCTCATTTTGACATCTAAAATATAGGAAATATCATTATAATGCTAAAACACATAAAAGCAGGCATACAAACATGTAAAAATTCAAGTAACAAACATAGGAACCACTACAAGAAATATGATATTTTGTGGCGATCTGAAAGGTTGCAACAAAAAGTATTAATTTTAGCGGCAAAAACATTAGTCGCCACAGAAAATAGAGTAGTAGTGGCGATTCTACTTCAAGCTGCCATTAATTGTTTTATTTTGATATTCTTATATAATAATCCTATATATGTACATTCAATTTTTTGTTAATACTCCCTCAGTCAAACAATAGTTATTCACTATACCAAAAACAGTTGTCCAACAATATTTGTCCAGTTTAGCAAATCAAGAGATAGTTTACTTTTTGTGTCTATTTTACCCTTACTAATAAATATTATTTATCATCTTACACATTTCTCAAAATATTAAATTTAATAAAATCAAAGGATAAAATAATAATATTATCTCTATTATTTATTGTTTCTTAAGGGGTGCGTCAAGTCTGGACAATTATTGTTGTTGTAGAGATGTTTATGTATGTTAGTACTTAATTAGTGCTAAATAAGTACTTAAATATTTCATATATTTAAATATTTATCTTAAACTAGTATTCATGTAGTAATTGTTGTATCAATTATAGTTTTTAAAAAATATATAAATATTGGAAATAATTTCTCATATTTTATATTTTTAATATAGCTAGACTGACTTCAAAATATTACAAAGCGTTAAAAACTATAATTGTTATATTTCTTTCATTTTATTAAATGAATTCTACGCCACATAGTTAGAACTGCATGGTTGAAATCTAATAGTATCCTTTTAATGTAGTTACATTAATCCAACTATTTGTTAGTTTTATGATCTGTACAATATATAATTATGTCTAAAACTTATCTTTGTTAGCGGTAACTAATTGAGAATATATAACTTATATATATATATATATATATATATATATTGTAAAATATTAGCAATATAAAATAATATCAGACAATAAATATATAGACAAGATATATGGGAATGGGAGATAATGCTTTCTTATTTCTTTCTTCTGTACTTTTCAATTGTTTCTTTTTATCAAATAATCGTCGCCTATTTATAGTACAAAATGTCTCTTCAAAGTTACATGAATTAAATAGTGTTCATTTATTTCATACATGAACTTCAAAGAGAGTTACGGATGATCTTTGAAGAGAGTTACAGATGACATCCACATTAATGTATTTATAACACTCCCCCTTGAATGTCCATAGATAATGTGCTTCATTAAAACCTCACTAGGAAAAATCCAGTGGGAAAAATCCTAGTGAAGGAAAAAGAGTGCACATATCTTGTAATACGCCTTGAGTGTTGCCTCATTAAAAACCTTACTAGGAAAACCCAATGGGACAAAACTTTGGTTAAGGGAAAAAGAGTACAACGCGTATTTTACTCCCCCTGATGAAAACTTTATTTGATATCCTGGAGACGACGCTTTCCAATCTTATATCTTAACTTCTCAAATGTTGATGTTGGCAATGCCTTAGTGAATAAATCTGCAAGATTATCACTTGAACGAATCTGTTGAACATTTATCTCACCATTTTGTTGAAGATCATGTGTGAAAAAGAACTTAGGTGAAATATGCTTTGTTCGGTCTCCTTTGATATATCCTCCCTTTAATTGAGCTATGCAAACAGCATTATCTTCGTACAATATTGTTGGAATCTTTGTTTGCACAGAAAGACCGTATAATTGCAAAATGTGTTGAGTCATTGATCTTAACCATACACACTCTCGACTGGCTTCATGAATGGCTATTATCTCTGCATGATTTGAAGAAGTAACAACTATTGTTTGCTTCATCGAACACCATGATATAGTTGTATCTCCATATGTGAATAAATAGCCTGTCTGAGATCGGGTTTTATGTGGATCAGACAAATAGCCAACATCTGCATAACCGATCAATTCTGACTTGGATGCATTAGAATACAACAATCCCATATCAATTGTTCCTTGAAGATAACTGAATATATGTTTACCACCTTTCCAATGTCTTCTTGTTGGACATGAGTTGAATCTCGCCAATAAACTTACTGCGAAACAAATATCTGGCCGGGTATTGTTGGCTAGGTACATTAGTGCCCCAATAGCACTAAGATATGGTGTTTCATCACCAAGAATCTCTTCATCCTTTTCTTGAGGTCGGAATGGATCTTTATTTATATCGAGAGATCTCACAACCATCGTGGTACTCAATGGGTGTGATTTATCCATGTAAAATTGCTTCAAAACCTTTTCAGTATATGTTGATTGATGGATAAATATTCCACTTTTCAAATGTTCAATTTCAAGGCCAAGACAAAATTTTGTCTTTCCAAGATCTTTCATTTCAAATTCTTTCTTCAAACACTCAACGGCTTTTGAAAGCTTTGTAGGAGTTCCAATGATGTTCAAGTCATCAACATAAACAGATATTATTACAAATTCATATTTTGACCTTCGTATAAAAATACAACGACAAATATGGTCATTCTTATACCCTTCTTTTAGCAAATATTCGCTAAGACGATTATACCACATTCGCCCTGATTGTTTCAATCCATATAAGGATTTCTGAAGCTTTATTGAACAAGTTTCTTTTGAATTTTCATATGCTTCAGGCACTTTGAGTAATTCAGGGATTTTCATAAAAATATTGTGGTCTAGTGAGCCATATAAATAGGCTGTGACAACGTCCATTAGATGCATTTCAAGCTTTTCAGGAACTGTCATATTTATTAGATACCTGAAGGTAATTGCATCTACCACAGGAGAATATGTCTCCTCATAATCAATGCCAAGTCTTTGCGAAAATCCTTGTGCCACAAGTCGTGCTTTATATCTTACGACTTTACCATTTTCATTGCATTTTCGCACAAAAACCCATTTGTACCCCACTGGCTTGACACCTTCAGGTGTTCGGACTATTGGTCCAAAAACTTCACGTTTTTCAAGTGAAGCCAATTCTGTTTGAATTGCTTCCTTCCATTTTGACCAATCATTTCTCTGTCTACATTCATTGACAAATCGTGGTTCTAAATCCTCATCTTGTTGCATTATTTCAACTGCAACATTATAGGCAAAAAAATTATCCACCACTATTATTTCGATTCCACATTTTTCTCGTCGAGACATAATTTATAAAGATTTCTTCATTCTCATTATTTTCAGGTACATGGACCTCATCTGTGGTGTCTTCATTTATTATGTCTCGGAGCTCTTCATGAGCAATTGCCTCTATATTATGATCATTTATTCCTTTCTTTTTTCGAGGATTTTTATCCTTGGAAACAATTGGTCTACCACGTTTTAGGTGTGGTCCAGACTCATTTGCCTTAACATTTTGTCCTATCGGGACATCAACTCGAACTTGAGCATTAGCAGCTGGGATATATGATTTAGTACCCCGTGAAAGGTTAGTAAATGCATCCGACAATTGATTTGCAATATTTTGCAAATTAATTATCTTTTGAACTTCTTGCTCACATTGATTTGTTCGAGGATCTAAATGAGACAGTGAAAGTGAATTCCAATCTATCTCATTTCCCAATTGCTTTTCTCCCCCTAATGTTGGGTATACTGATTCATCAAAATGACAATCAGCAAACCTTGCCGTAAATAAATCTCCAGTTCTAGGTTTCAAATATTTTATAATAGAACGACATTCATACCCAACATATATCCCCAACCTTCTTCGGGGACCCATCTTTGTGCGTTATGGTGGAGCAATTGGAACATATACCGCACAACCAAAGATTCTAAGATGGAAAATGTTTGGCTCCTGACCAAAAACCAATTGTAATGGGGAGATGTCATGATAACTGGTTGGCCTTATGCGCACAAGTGCCGCTGCATGCAAAATAACATGCCCCCAAACCGAAACAGGCAATTTTGTTCTCATCAACAATGGTCTAGCTATCAATTGAAGACGTTTAATCAATGACTCTGCTAAACCATTTTGAGTATGAACATGTGCAACAGGATGTTCAACTGTTATTCCAGTGGACAAACAATAATCATTAAATGCCTGAGATGTAAACTCACCAGCATTATCAAGACGAATTGTCTTTATTGCATAATTTGGAAATTGTGATTTTAACCTTATTATTTGAGCCAATAACCTTGCAAAAGCCATATTGTGAGTTGATAATAAGCACACATGAGACCATCTTGTAGATGCATCTATCAAGACCATATAATATTTAAATGGTCCACATGCAGGGTGAATAGGCCTACATATATCACCCTGTATCCGTTCCAGAAATGCGGGAGATTCTACTCCAACCTTAGTCGTTGATGGTTTGATAACCAACTTTATTGTGAACAAGCAGCACAAAAGAATTTCTTTGATTGAAGAACATTTTGGTTCTTCAAACTATGCCCATGTGAATTCTCAATTATTTTGCGCATCATATAACCGGGATGACCCAATCGGTCATGCCAAATGATAAAATCATTAGAACCAGTAAACCTTTTGTTTACTATGGCATGTGATTCAACCGTACCAATATTTGTATGGTACAACCCAGAAGAGAGTGCAAGCAATTTTTCATGCACAATTTTCTTCTCCGCATTTATTGTAGTAATATAAAGGTATTCAACATTTCCTTCATTCGCAGTCTCAACATGATAGCTATTTTGACGAATAACCTTGAAACTTAACAAGTTTCTATGAGACTTACTACAGTACAATGCATTATCAATTACCAATAATATTCTTCCAGGTAGTAATAAGGCTGCTCTTCCAGAGCCCTCAATCAATTTTGTACTACCAGATATTGTATTAACACATGCCTTTTTCATTACCAAATGAGAGAAATATTTCCTTTCTCTTAGTATCGTATGAGTTGTGGCACTGTCCAGAAGACACATATCTCCATTACTCATCTTGGATCCAACTGAAGACTAGAAAATTTTATTTATCTTCATAAAAATAAAAATACATAATAAGAAGTATGAAACTCAACAAAAGAAAATTTAAGTACATGAACTTTAAGTAAGACATTAAAAACACATAATATTATTCATTTCCCAATTCAACTATCAATCTTCAATTGCGATCCCTAAAGAAGTCCTCAACTTCTATATGAGTAATATCATCGAGCCCATCAAAAGCATCATCTTTCAATGCTAAATTCGCCTCAACATTCTCATCATATTTTTGAGAAGACCCTGCCTGAGCATCATTTTTTAGAGTCAAATGTGACTCCCCTCGGGCATTAGAAGAGGAGGCACCACCTTTATTCCCTTTCCTTTTAAAGGAATTTTGATACAGCCTAACAAAATGCTCAGGTGCCCGACATTCATTTTTTCAGTGACCTTTAAGGCCACAACGATGACAGTGATTGCCCTTGCCTTTTGAAGGATTATTTTGAGAACCCATATTGTTCTCCCTTTTGTTATGACCGCCACCTCGACGATTATTATATCGTCTTTTGCCTTTGCCACGTCCACGCACATTATCATGGCCCCGATTATTTTGTCTTATTTCAAACTGGTCGTGTGCTTCTACCTCATGGGCCTCCGGTAATGGAGCACTTCCAGTGGGACGGGCTTCATAATTTTTCATTAAAAGGTCATTATGTTGCTCAGCCACCAGAAGGCATGAGATTAATTCAGAGTATTTTTTAAAACCCTTTTCATGGTATTGCTGCTGTAATATCATATTAGAGGCATGAAAAGTAGTTAGTGTCTTTTCCAACATGTCCTCATCTTTTACAACTTCCCCACATAATTTTAATTGGGAAGTGATTCTAAATTCAGCAGAGCTATACTCAATTACAGTTTTAAAATCTTGAAACCGTAAGTGCATCCACTCATAACGAGCCCTTGGCAATACAATTGCCTTGAGGTGGTCATGCCTCCCTTTCAAACCTATCCACAATTCAAGTGGATCTTTCACTGTTAAGTATTCAACCTTGAGGCTTTCATCAAGATGATGACGAAGGAAAATCATAGCTTTCGCTTTATCCTGACTTGATGTCTTATTTCCTTCGATTATACAATCACCAAGACCCTTAGCGGTAAGGTGAATTTTAGCATCAAGTACCCATGATAAATAGTTCTTTCCAGAAATGTCAAGTGCCACAAATTCAAGCTTTGACAAATTCGACATGATGAAAACTATCATAAAATAATTGAGTTAATATTATGATGTTGGTTTCTTTATAATAAATGATAAAGTATAATATGATTATAAAATATATTATATGTTATATGCATGCACATTGAATGTCTCAAAAANCGTACATTGCCCAATTTTGCGTGTATTATTGACAAAGTCTCTGAATATTTTTACAACTTGATAGAAAGGTTTGTGGTTAGTTTGTAACCATCGATCTTTTCCTCATTTTGACATCTAAAATATAGGAAATATCATTATAATGCTAAAACACATAAAAGCAGGCATACAAACATGTAAAAATTCAAGTAACAAACATAGGAACCACTACAAGAAATATGATATTTTGTGGCGATCTGAAAGGTTGCAACAAAAAGTATTAATTTTAGCGGCAAAAACATTAGTCGCCACAGAAAATAGAGTAGTAGTGGCGATTCTACTTCAAGCTGCCATTAATTGTTTTATTTTGATATTCTTATATAATAATCCTATATATGTACATTCAATTTTTTGTTAATACTCCCTCAGTCAAACAATAGTTATTCACTATACCAAAAACAGTTGTCCAACAATATTTGTCCAGTTTAGCAAATCAAGAGATAGTTTACTTTTTGTGTCTATTTTACCCTTACTAATAAATATTATTTATTATCTAACACATTTCTCAAAACATTAAATTTAATAAAATCAAAGGATAAAATAATAATATTATCCCTATTATTTATTGTTTCTTAAGGGGTGCGTCAAGTCTGGACAACTATTGTTGTTGTAGAGATGTTTATGCATGTTAGTACTTAATTAATGCTAAATAAGTACTTTAATATTCATATATTTAAATATTTATCTTAAACTAGTATTCATGTATTAATAGTTTTATCAATTATAGTTTTTATAAAAGATATAAATATTGGAAATAATTTCTCATTGAGACTATATAACTTATATATATATATATATATGGTTATACCTTGCTTCTTACATTCATGTCTTTCATTTAATCAATTACAAATTTTTTTCTCTTGGTAAAATGACCCAATTTTTAGATTAGATAAAATATCCTAATTTACTTTCGATTGAGATTCGTTCTCATCTTTTAAAAATTACAAATAAATTAATTACATTAACTTGAGCATGACTATTATTTTGTCATTTTGTCCATTGAAATAAATAAAAACATATGAAAGGTCATTTTGTCCATTGGAAACTTCAAATGGTTTAAGTGTGGCACGTCTTTTTAAAAATAAAAATAAAAATATATAAATATATTTTGCAAGAAGTCATAAAATTCAATTTATGTATTTGAATTTGGCCTTAAGTTATCTGTTAGAATGAATTAGTATAGTAACAAATTGTACATTTTTCCTACTGTTCCTCTTGTTTGTATTAGAGATTCTTGATCAGAAGTGTGACCAACTTTATTGTTTCCTTAAATAATTAAAATTAAGAGTCACCAATTGAAAGAATATAGAGAAATATACTAGAAAAGATCGTGAGAAATTTTCTGGATTTTGTATTTCTTCAACCTGTCATTACAAAGCTACTGTACAAGCAAATATATTCAAACTTCCTAGGGATTGAATGGTAATAAGATCAACTAAGTACTTGCCTAGTACATACAACTGTATAGCATAAAATAGGACATGTACTATTTCTAGAGTACTGTACTCTAAAATATCTGTACATGTATATGTATTTACAAGGAAATTGATCTACTAGAACTGGACCTCTATTGTTTTTGTTGTTGAAGCCCATAATGAATAAATCAATCCAATAATATAGTTGGGCTTATGTTCTGATCCAAAGGNCGCCCCCTATTCCAAAAAAAAAAAAGGGTAAAAATGTTTTTTTACCACTCCACCCCCTACCACTTTTCTTTATTTTATGAATGATCATTTCTTACCCATAAAATAAATAAGTAGTCTTTTCATTTATTTTTAATTTCGAAAGTTAATTTAATTAACATTAATTCGATATATTTTAAAAAATAAAATAAAATAAGATATGGAAAGTTGCATACCTGGGTTACTTGGTGGGCTTTTTCAGGGATGTCAAGAAGTGGTTTAGGACTGAAAGAATCTGTATGGTCTTGCCGAAGTTTCTTCACCTTCTCATGGATGTCTTTAATTTCAGCTGCAAGATCCCTAACTACTGCCATATGACCGACATCGAAGAATCTTCCAACTTTATTCTTATCTCGATGCAGCTTAGATTGAATCAGAAATTTATCAATTACATCTTCAGATTTATGTACCATTTTTTGAATTTCTTTCACCAATTGATCCCATAAACTGCTCTCGCTGTGGAATTTAGCATCATCGTCAAGGAATGCTTTCAGGCGTTGCACTTCTTCCAGTAAATTTTTGAACTCATCGTCTACCCCTCTAATCAGATCTATATTACCACTTAACAGATCCAACAAATTCCCCACCAGAAAGTTCACCCCTGCATCTGTCATCTCTCGAAGATACACGCTACTTTTTTCTTTTCAGCAATGAGATCTTCGCGCTTTATATATATTTGAAGTTAACTTTCTATTTAATCATAGCCAAGAGGCTCAAAAATATAATAATTTATGCATAAATTTTCTAAAATGACAAGTATTGTGGTTTAACTATTTATAAAAAATGATGACATATAAAAAAGGATGGAGGGAGTACAATATACTTCCTCCGTCCTTATTTACTTGTCCATATTTTCTTTTTTAATTGTCCCTATTTAGTTGTCCATTTTGACAAATCAAGAAAGGACAACAAATTTTTTCCTATTATACCCTTATTTACACTTCTTGAAAATTGTAAAAGTGTATGTTGTTTCCCTCCAATTTATTTCACTTGAATTCAAATAAGTGGTTGTAATTTTGAAGTGAAAAGTTGTCATAAGGGTAAAATTGTAACTTCACTGTGCTAATCATTGTTGCCTTAATCTGTGTGCAATTTCTAAAGTGGACAATTAAAAAGGGACGGAGGGAGTATTTATTTCGGGGGTCTAATCACACACCCAATCATATTACTTACTTTATTTATTATCTCAATTCCAAACAACTTAGGACAAAATATACTCAAAATGAATTTTACTCCATATATACAACTGTATGTAGGGGTGTCAGTGGAACAGTTCAGTCAATTATTTTTTTTAAATTATATCATCTCAATTTATCGGGTATTTTATAATGTATAATCAAAATTAGATTTTTTTAAATCATCCCAATCATATCGGTTTCTCTTCAATATCGGTACGATTTGGTTAATATTCGATTTATTGTTTACTCTTAAAATATCACCTCAAATATATTATTATTAAAATATTTCTTTCGCAAATATGTTCTTGAAAAACACTTTAATTCTTCTCTAAAAAGTCATGAATGTAAAACTTTGTTTCCGCATTGTTTAATCTTAAAGATTTAATAGGAGTGCTTGCATAGATTTTGCTATATTGTTTGATAGATTTTCTATTATAGCATCTTTTAATTTTAAACCTAAATAAAAAAAGGGCTAATTAAAGAGCAATGACCCAAAGTCATCCAGTCACCCGAGGCGGAGGACCTAGGTTATATTTATAGTTGAAAAATGTTATAAAATAAATTTATATGTACGTAAGGTTATTCGGTTCGGTTCGAATTTTTTTTGGTTTTTTTCATAAATTAAAAAGATCATCTCAATTGTTCGGGACGGTTATAGACTTAGATCAATGTTCATGATTTTATTGAAACAATGATCCGGTTCAATTACATTCGATTGATTCGGTCGATTTTTCATGCTCTTTTGACACTCCTAACTGTATGGTTAAATTCCATTAATAACATTTATCAATTTAAATCATATCAATACTTATGCGAACTGGAATTACAATAAATCTAACCATCTTTTAGTTTTGCGATCTTCATGTAATTATGTCTGAAACTAATATAATTTCTACTTAATTTATTTAGAAAAACACATATATTAAAATATACTCCTATGACTAAGTCGTGTTAATTAAATGATTTTAATACTAAAATTAGCCATTATTTGTTTATATTAAAATAAAATTAAGACTCACCTACTATATTGTTTCTTTAAATAAAATTAAATGTCACCAACTATATCAAGTATTATTTTTCAACTAATGACATGAATGCTTAATTTAAAAAATGACTTCGGGTCAATAATTAAGTGAAGTCAAGTTTGATATTATTTATTTATGAAATATTTTAATGGAAGATATAACTGTAATATTAAATGGAAATTAAATCCTTATTCCTTCTATTATTGAGAAGTGTTTTTTTATGTCAGATGATATGAAGTGTCACCAACTATGCCAATTATTTTTCAACTTGTGATGTGAATACTTAATCTAAAAAATGACTCTGGATTAATAATTAGTGTAGTCAATGACTGATAAATTAAACCTAACCTTGTGGATTGATTCATACAGTGAAATTGATGTTCAATAAATTAATACAATATATTTATTTCGGGGATTTAATCACACCCTCAATCATATTACATACTTTATTTATTAAAATAAATTATGTCTCACCAACTTCAGTAAAATCTCACTAAATTAATATAGGTGAGACCATAAAATATTATTATTTTATAGATGTATTATTTAATCAATAAATTAATATTTATTAACTTAAAGAGTGTTTCGACACCGCAATATTTGTTCAGGGATGAAATCTCAGAGAATTTAATAAACTCAATTGTGAAAACATCATTCATGAACTCGAGGTCATGAATTTAATGATCTCGATTACTGCAATAAAATGGACGTTAATAACTTGTTTGATGAGTGAAAATGATACATGTTCAAAGGTCCAGCGCTTAGAAGAAATTGTGGATACAATTGAAAAAAATAATGTTGATGATAAAGTTGAAGATGATACAATACCTTTGGAACCAGTTACGCATAAGGAAACATTTATCGCATTTAGAAATCTTCATAATTTTATGGTGCAGTTCGAAAAGACAACACCGAAACTTTTGGATGTAATAAGAAAAGTTAGAGATGATCTTCAACTAGATTTAAATTTTAACAAAAAACATAATACAATAGAATCATATTTCACTAAATTGTCTTAGATATATTTGTACTTTTAAAGAATTATTAATTTATAATATTAATGAGACCGTATATTTATATAGGAGTCTTCTGAAAATATATTATCTTATTATTTTATCAAAATGAGTGATTATTTCCATTGGTCCAATCGGGACCGGAGAAATATATTATTTTAGAGAGGTTATTAATTAACCAAGTATTGATTTAGTAAGGTTTTACTGTATATTATTTTTTTAAATAAAATTAAGTGTCACCAACTATATCAAGTATTGTTTTTCAACTAATGACATGAATGCTTAACTTAAAAAATGACTTTGGATCAATAATTAAGTGAAGTCAAGTTTAATTTTTTTTTTATGAAATAATTTAATAGAAGATATAATTGCAATATCAAACAGAAATTAAATTCTTATCCCTTCTATTAATTGAGAAGTATTTTCTATGTCAGATAATATGAAGTGTCATCAACTATATCACCGTATTATTTTTCCACTTAGTGATGTCAGAACCAATTTAACAAGATTTAGGGGCCTAATGATCATTTTTGATGTAGTGAAATGACACAAAGTAGAATAGAAGATTAGTTAGATAGTAAAGAATAGTTTCATTGTTCTTTCTTACTAGTAATTATAGTATTACTCTAAGAGTTTCTTATAATTTCATTTCTTTTACTATTTAACTACTAATATAGTACCCGCGAGATGTGCAAAAAATGTTGCAGAAGAAAATTACAATAAATTATCATCTTATTTGCTTGACCACTTTATGTAGAATGGATTGAAGCCTTGTAAGGTTGGAGCAACACCAGTAGTAACACTTCTAAAGGCTTGACATGATAATAGATAGGAACATCAATAGTAACACCTTTTTGGCTTACGTGACATTCAAATATTTTCCACGCGTTTCAACTACGTGAAGTTACGGAGTGTTTCATATAAGTCAAAAAGTATATAAAATTTCAAAAAAATTGAGCTCGGGGGAAGTAGGAGCTTAGTTTAGTTAAAATATGTTTCTGGTATTTCGATTATAGTTTAGGGGATACGTGTGGCTTATCCCCTTTATTTATTATCTAAACAAAATTAATATTCATGTATATCTTAATTCCAAACAAGTTGAAGAAAATATATTCAAAATATTTTATCTATTACAAATATATTTATTAGTAATTTAGTATGTTATAGTAAATATCTATTTTATTCTTTTAGGAAAGTTAGGAATTGTAATTAAGGACCAAATTCGTTTTTCCTATAAACAAAGGGCTTCTCTCTTCTCTCTCTACTTTATTCTTCTTTTTATTTTATTAATTTATGACACTCAGCATGGAACTCACAAATTAGAGGTTTATGCTTTAAAGTAAACTACACAATGACAATTATTGGCAATGCATGTGCTTCGTACATTGCCCAATTTTGCGTGTATTATTGACAAAGTCTCTGAATATTTTTACAACTTGATAGAAAGGTTTGTGGTTAGTTTGTAACCATCGATCTTTTCCTCATTTTGACATCTAAAATATAGGAAATATCATTATAATGCTAAAACACATAAAAGCAGGCATACAAACATGTAAAAATTCAAGTAACAAACATAGGAACCACTACAAGAAATATGATATTTTGTGGCGATCTGAAAGGTTGCAACAAAAAGTATTAATTTTAGCGGCAAAAACATTAGTCGCCACAGAAAATAGAGTAGTAGTGGCGATTCTACTTCAAGCTGCCATTAATTGTTTTATTTTGATATTCTTATATAATAATCCTATATATGTACATTCAATTTTTTGTTAATACTCCCTCAGTCAAACAATAGTTATTCACTATACCAAAAACAGTTGTCCAACAATATTTGTCCAGTTTAGCAAATCAAGAGATAGTTTACTTTTTGTGTCTATTTTACCCTTACTAATAAATATTATTTAT
>NC_064283.1:72443598-72512902 GCF_019186545.1 Solanum stenotomum | reverse complement strand
AAATCGGGTCGTGACAAGTCAATACCCTCTCTTTGAATATCCCCCCTTACTACCAAACGTGGCTTTAATCTTTCCAAAGAGCCATCAGATTTAAGTTTGACTTTGTATACCCATTTGCAGGGTAAAGCCTTCTTTCCGGGAGGAAGGGAAACTACTTCCCAGGTGGAGTTAGATTCAAGGGCTTCAAGTTCTTGCTGCATAGCTAATGTCCAACCTGGATGGATAACTGCTTGTTGGTAAGAAAAAGGCTCTTTGATTTGTGAAATAGAGTAAAAAATGTGATGATTAGAACCATTGAGTACAGAATAAGCAGAAGAATATATAGGAACCACAGGTGGATTAGGGGAGATAACTGTAGAAGTAGTGTTGCATATATAATCTGAGAGATAGTGAGGCTTAACCGTTGTTCTGGTAGATCTGCATTGGTCTTGTGTTGTTGGTAACATATCCCTGTTATGAGAAATAGAATTAGTAGGAGAATCAACATACAAGTCTCTTTGTTCTATCGTGTTACCTGAGGTAGGATTGACAAAATCATCCTGATGGATAGAAAGAGGTGAGAAAGCATCAGGATGAGAGCTAGTATTTGTGGACTCAGTAAATATGGAAGGAAATGGTATATCACTAGAAGGAAATGAAGAAGAAGGAAACAATTTTGTCATAGGTTCTGGGTGGGCAAAAGGAAAGATCATTTCATGAAATTTGACATGTCTAGTAACAAATAGCTGATTGGTTTGAAGGTTTAACACCTTGTATCCCTTCTTCCCAAAAGGATAACCAAGAAAAACACCAGTAACTGCCCTAGGTGCAAGCTTGTCTCTATTGGCAGACAATGTGGAGGCAAAACAAAGACATCCAAAAGGTTTAAGGTTAGAGTAATTTGGTGTTTTTCCTAAAAGAATTTCATGCGGTGTTTTGTATTTTAGAACCTTAGAAAGAAACAAATTGATCAAATGAGTGGCAGTAAGCAAACTTTCCCCCCAATATTTAGTAAGGAGATGTGACTGAAAAAGAAGAGCCCTACAAACTTCAAGCAAATGTTTGTGTTTCCTCTCAACTACCCCATTTTGTTGCGGGGTAGCAACACAACTTGTCTGGTGAATGATCCCTTGAGAGTTGAAAAAATCTGTAGCTACATTCCCAGAACCTAATTCATAAGCATTGTCAGATCTAATAATCTTTACTTTTCTAGAAAATTGTCGTTCTATGTAAGCTAAAAAGGATTTAAGAAGAGGAAAAGCATTGGATTTGGTAGATAAAAGATAGGTCCAAGTAGCTCTTGAAAAATCATCCACAATGGTCAAAAAATATCTTTCTCCTTTGTGAGTAGGAGTTTTGTATGGTCCCCAAGTATCAATATGTAAAAGTTCAAAACAATGTTTAGAGGAAATAAAACTTTTTGGGAAAGGAAGCTTAGATTGTCTTGCCATAGGGCAAACATCACAAGGAAATCGATGTTTCTCATGTGAAACAAGGATCCCTGCAATATTCTTCATCGCATTATAAGGCATGTGCCCTAATCTGAGATGCCATAATTTAATAGATTCAGGATTTTCAGAAACATAATTCTTTCCATTCATATGATCAAAAGTAGACAGAGGAGGTGTCAAAACAGGCTCAGGTACAACACATAAAGACTGAAACTTAGGGACTACATTCTCAGACTTGAGACTACATTTAAGAGAAAACTTCGAAGGCTGAATGTTAGAAAACTTGATGGAATTGTTGGCAATAGATGTGTTATCCTTCAGCATGTATAAACCAGCAACACAATCACCAAACTTTCGATTAATCCTCACTGTAGAAAGGTCCTGTAAGAAGCAACCATTTTTAGTAAAGAGAACTCCAACATCTTTTTGCTCACAAAATTGAGTAACAGATAAAAGATTATGCTTAAAAGAAGGGACATATAGAACATTTTCTAACTTTACTTGAGAAGACAAATTAACACTACCCAAGAAATAAACCTTGACCCTATATGCATTTGGAAGCCTAACAGAGATAGGTTTAGATAATTGTTTTATATCATTCAAAAGTGACTTGTCATAAGTCATATGTTGTGATGCCCCTGTATCTATGATCCATTGATTTTTAGGAAAAGTGGTGTAACAACTAGAGAAAAGATGCAATGCTATAGCAATACCAGCCATATTTGCATTCACATCTCCATAAGAACCTGAATGGTTGGAACCTTCTGCATGAACTGATTGAAACATATGAATCAGATTTTCACATTGCTCTTTTGAGAAGCCTTGAGAGTTAACAAGGGTGGACATAGTATTTCTTGAAACTGATGGTATAGGATAAGGTGTTTCATTTGCTTCCACTGCATTTGCTTTTGCATTGCTGAAATTTTTCTTTCCCTTTGTGAACTTGAAATCCTGTGGATACCCAATCAGCCTATAACAATTACCTCTCACATGATTAGTCCTTTTACAGTAGGTGCAATATAAATTGTTCCTCCCATTCGTCATTTCAGAGTTTCCCCTTTGAGCAATGTTGTCTCTTACTTCTCCCATTTTCGCAGGTCCTTGATTGTGCACAACAGGGTTGTGTCTGGTTGAGGAACTAGATCCAGGTGTAGTGAACTTGTTAGCGGAAAAAAAACCAACAGAATCGATTGATACATGTTTACCTGATTGCACCTCCCTCTGTGATTCATCATGCAGGATTATGGAATATGCTTGGTTGGTAGAAGGTAATGGCTTCATCATCAGAATGTGGCCCCTAATTGCGCAGTAAACTTCATTGAGCCCCATCAAAAATTGGATCAGCTTCATGTCTTCATTCATTTTTTGATTATGGGTCTTTGCTCCACACTTGCACTCACAAGAGCATGTCATAAAAGTATTCAACACCTTCAACTGATCCCAGATTCTTTTAAGTTTAGTATAGTATGTTGCAACATCATTGCTTATTTGACTAATATTGTTCAACTCTCTTCGCAGCTGAAAAAGTTTGGAACCATCAGGCTGTCCATATCTCTCCTCTAGCTCAGACCACAAATCCACAGCAGTCTGAGAGTATATGACACTCTCTGAAATGTCCTTGCTTAGAGAGTTGAGTAGCCAAGCAATCACCATGTCATTACACCTCTTCCATTGTCCGAATAGAGGTGAGCTTTCACTAGGAATCTCAACTTTTCCATTTATGAAATCAAGTTTGTTCTTAGCTGAAAGAGAAATCAAAACTCCCCTTTTCCAGTTCCTATAACTAGATCCATCAAAAGTCACATTAATGAGGTTCATTCCAGGTGAATTTGAAGATGAGAGATAATAAGGATGGGTCAAGTCTACTACCTCACTGGTAGTTCTGGATTCAGAAGCAGAGAGAGTTGACGGAGGATCTACTCCCATATCTGAATCTTAAGAAGAAGAAGAATATCCAGAGGAGATCGAACGGAAAGGAAGAAGATGAATCCTTCTAGTATTGCTCTGATACCATGAAAGAATATAGAGAAATATACTAGAAAAGATCGTGAGAAATTTTCTGGATTTTGTTTTTCTTCAACCTGTCATTACAAAGCTACTGTACGAGCAAATATATTCAAACTTCCTAGGGATTGAATGGTAATAAGATCAACTAAGTACTTGCCTAGTACATACAACTGGATAGCATAAAATAGGACATGTACTATTTCTAGAGTACTGTACTCTAAAATATCTGTACATGTATATGTATTTACAAGGAAATTGATCTACTAGAACTGGACCTCTATTGTTTTTGTTGTTGAAGCCCATAATGAATAAATCAATCCAATAATATAGTTGGGCTTATGTTCTGATCCAAAGGCAAATCAACAGCCTGTTTCTTCACTCAACTTCTTCTTAGCTTCTCTCTTTGTTGAGCAAATTAAGTCACCGGAAACACCAATTATATTATAGTAATATTTTTCAACTAGTAACGTGAATGCTTTAATTTAAAAAATGACTCTGGATCAATAATTAGCGAAGTTAATGACTGATAAATTAAATCAATCTTGGGGATCGATTCATACTGTGAAGTTGATATTCAATAAATTAATCCAATATGTTTATTTTGGGGAACTAATCATGCACCAATCATATTATTTGCTTTTTTTTATTATCTCAATTCCAAACAAGTCGAAGAAAATATACTCATTTTGAATTCTACTCCACATAGATAAAACTATATGGTTGAATTCCATTATCGATTTAGATCATATGAAAACTTATGCAAACTGAAATTACAATAAATCTATCTGTTAGTTTTGTGATCTTTATGTAATTATGTCTGAAACTCATCTTTTATAAGCAGAAACTAGTAAATTTTTCACTAATTTAGAAAAAACACATATATATTAAAATATACTCCTTTAACCAAGCTGTGTTAATTTAAATGATTTTAATACTAATTTTAGCCATTATTTGTTTATTAAAATAAAATTAAGACTCACCAACTATATTGTTTCTTTAATAAAATTAAATGTCACCAACTATATCAAGTATTATTTTTCAACTAATGACATGAATGCTTAATTTAAAAAATGACTTTGGGTCAATAATTGACAAAATCAGAAACAGAAATACTGGAATGAACTTGAGTTCTCCATTAATGGAGCTTGAACTCAGAGAGAAGGAGAAATGGAAGAAACTTCTAGAAGAGAGAACCGGAAACTGATATTTTGCATTACTTACTAACTGAAAAAATAAACATTACATTGGTGTGTTTACATACACATTCATGAGAAAGGAAATTAACTAACAAAGAAATTAATCTGACAATTCTAACAGACTTAACTAACTTTCTAATTCTAACTACTTTTAACTAGTATGACTTTTCTCACTAATTTTATCACCCCCTCGAGTTGGAGGTGCAGTAAGTACAAACAACTTGCTTAGAATTGTGGAATGTTTAACTCTAGTTAGGGCCTTGGTGAAGATGTTTGCTAGCTGTGAATATGTGGAAATATGGTAAAGAGCAATCAACCCTTGTTGCAGCTTGTCCCTAATAAAATGACAATCCACTTCTATATGTTTTGTTCTTTCATGAAAATCTGGACTCTTGGCAATGTTAACTGCTGCTTGGCTATCACAAAACACATGTATAGGCAAGGGACTGTGTACCATTAACTCATTCAACAATCTTTCAAACCACACCAATTCCCCTACTACTCGTCTCACAGCTCTATACTCTGCTTCTGCAGATGATAATGATACTATAACCTGCTTCTTAGATTTCCAACTAATGTGGCTGTCTCCCATAAGAACTAGATATCCATTAACTAACCTTCTTGAATCAGAACAAGCTGTCTAGTCTGAGTCACAATAAGCACTGACAGTGAAATCAGGCTTGTTTGAGATAATAATCCCCAAAGTAGGATCTTGTTTCAGATATCTGAACACATGATAAGCAGCTTTAAAGTGGGGCTCTCTAGGTGATTGCATGAACTGACTGAGATGCTAGACACTAAATGTTATGTCCATTCTTGTGTTTGCGAGAAAGTTAAGCTTCCCAACCAGCTTTCTGTAAATAGTAGGATCAAGTAATAACTTTTCGTCTGTGGCTATAAGTTTTTCATTAGAGTCAAGTGGTGATGTGCTAACTTTGTAATTCGTGACATCAAACTCCTTCAAGAGATCAGTAGTGAACTTTCTCTGGGAAATAAGAACACCATCTTGTTTGTACAATATCACTAATCCCAGGAAGTAATGCAATTTCCCAAGATCTTTTATCTTAAATTGTTCATGCAAGAAAGCCTTCAGAGATGTGATTTCTTCCAAGTCAGTCCCTGTTAGAATAACATCATCCACATAAATGACAACAAACACTAAAGAACTTCCCTTACATTTATAAAACAGTGAATAATCACTGTTGAAGTGTATGTACCCCTTTGAGCAAAGGCTATTGGCCAACTTATCATACCACTGTCTACTTGCCTGTTTTAAGCCATATAAAGACTTTTTGAGTCTGCAAACCAGGTTGATCCTGTCCACCATAAGACCCTCTGGTAGTGTCATATATACCTCATCATGTAAATCACCATGAAGGAATGCATTATTTACATCCAACTGGTATAGATTCCATCCTTTCTTCACAACCAAACAAATCAAGGTTCTCATAGTGGTCATCTTCACCACAGGTGAGAATGTTTTAGTGTAATCAACCCCAGCTTGTTGTGTGTACCCTTTGACTACCAACCTAGCTTTAAACCTTTTCACACTTCCATTTGCCTTGTGTTTGATTTTGTACACCCATTTGCATCCAATGGCATTTTCCTTTGTTGGTAGAGGAACCAGGTCCCATGTATCATTTGCATACAATGCTTCAAACTCTTGTGTCATTGCCATTTGCCAGACATGATTCAAGATTGCTTTCTCATAACAAGAAGGTTCTGATTCATGTGATAGTGCTTTTACTAATTGCTGACTGTTTGAACACAGAGAAGTAAAACAAACAGGCTCATGGTTTGATATGACTGAGGTGAGTGAATGTGGTGGATTAGGTGTAGGTGTAGTAGAGGGATGCAAGTTGGGTAATGTATATTTGTATTCTTTGAGATAGCTAGGTGTATGAACTGATCTAGTTGTCCTCCTAAGTATTGGTGCTGGTGGAGCATCATTAGAAACTATGGATTCAAGCTGTGTTGTGGTGCTGGCTAACTGGGAATTTGTGGCCAGTGTGTGTTCAGGGGTAGCATTGGTTACTTGGTTAGTAGTAAATTCATAGAATGTGTCTGTGCCCAGTAAATCATCATCAACTAAAGTGTTCATTGTTCTAGGTATACAAGTCAATTTATCGGAATTATGAACAAGCAACTTTAGAATAGAGTTGAAACTAAAACCATCAGGAGCAATAACAAAAGGAAAAAATGTTTCATGAAAAGAGACATCTCTACATACATGGACCCTTTTAGTAGCTAAATCTAAGACCTTGTAGCCTTTTGTGTTGAAAGGGTATCCAACAAAGATGTGAGGTGTTGCCCTTGGTTCAAACTTGTCCTTGTGAGTTTTCAATGTAGAGGGAAAACATAGACATCCAAAACTCCTAAGGTGAGAATATGTGGGTTTTCTTTGGTATAATTGTTCTTATGGTGTTTTGTTGTGCAGTATTTTGGTAAGCAGTCTATTAATGAGGTAAGTGGCAATTAGGATACATTCTCCCCAATATCTCATGGGCAATTTGAATTGGTAAAGAAGTGCCCTTGCCGTTTCTAAGAGGTGTTTGTGATTTCTTTCCACCACCCCATTTTGTTGGGTGGGGGGGGGGGTGTAAGGGCATGATTTTTGATGGATTATTTCTTTTTCTTAGAAGAAAGTTGTTACCTCACCACTTGTAAATTCCAGGCCATTGTCAGACCTGATGGTTTTGAGTTTAGTGTGGAATTGGTTTTCTATAAGATATATGAGGGCTTTCACAGATTGCAGTGCATTACTTTTACATCTGAGCAACTGTGTCCAAGTTGATCTGGTGTGATCATCCACCATAGTTAAAAAATAGTTGTAACCATCATGAGTGGGTATGCGATAAGGTCCACATAAGTCAATATGCAGCAGTTCAAACATTTTACTAGATGTGCTGGTGCTTTCTGGGAAGGGCATTCTAGTTTGTCTTGCCATATGGCATATGGCACAGGTAAAAGGCTATTTGGTGGAAAATTTCACAGGTATGGTGGATATACTCCTCATCTTCACAAAAGGCACATGCCCTAGTCTAGCATGCCACAAGAGTTCAATATCATGATCATGAGATGTAGGGACAGAGTTAGAAATAAAAGCATTAACACTAATAGAAAAAAGATCAGTAGAACAAGTTTCTTTATTTGATAATTGGGAATTTCTTACAATGGATGATGGGGAAGTTGTACATTTATTTTCAACTAAATGTTTTTCACAATTGACCAAAGAAGGAGTAGGATGACAAGCTGAAGAGTAGCAAGTAGTATGGACTGAGCTGGTGTCATCAGAATATGCACTGCAGTTGTGGAACTTGGTGCACAGAAAATATAAGTCATTCTTGGCTCTACCAAGCTCCAGAGGGCTCTTCAGAGAAGGGCCCTGCAATGAACATAAAGAATTATTAAAACTAACTGTTCCTTTAAGTTGTACTGATAAACAATGGACAAATATTAAATTGAACTTGAAACTAGGTACATATAACACTTTATGTAGAGTCAAGACTGGATTCAAACAGATATCTCCAATTTCATTTACTTTAACCTTATATCCATTTGGTAAGGTAATCAGAAAAGGATATGGCAGTGTTCTAGTATTTTTAAGGGCAGTTTTATCATAGATTATATGGTGTGATGCTCCTGAGTCTATGATCCAAGAGCCAACAGTCAATTTAGCACAATTACATGACAGATCATCTTTCTCATTCATTGAAGAATAAAAAGCAAGTATACCTGGCAGGTTCACAGCTCCACTTACCATGTTCCCTGAATTATCATGTCTTTGTTTCCAGCCTGCAAGGTCCCCAAGAGGTTGAGCAGCTGCTCATACTAACTTTTCAACAAATTCAGTGGCATTTGCCTCCTCAGTTCAAGATTTTCCTCACCACCTTGATTGCTCTCTTCTTCATATGTGTAAGTGTTTGTTGCAATATATTTACTTAGGAGGTCTAATCACACACCCAATCATATTACTTACTTTATTTATAATCTCAATTTCAAACAAGTTAGGAGAAAATATACTCAAAATGAATTTTACTCCATACATACGACTGTATGTAGGGGTGTCAATGGAACAGTTCAGTCGATTATTTTTTAAAAATTACCTCATCTCAATTTATCGGGTATTTTATAATGTATAACGAAGATTAGATTTTTTAAAATCATCCCAATCATACTGGTTTCTCTTCAATATCGGTACGGTTTGGTTAATTTTCGATTTATTTTTTAGTCTTAAAATATCACCTCAAATATATTACTATTAAAATATTTCTTTCGCAAATATTTTCTTGAAAAACACTTCAATTCTTCTCTAAGAAGTCATGAATGTAAAACTTTGTTTCCGTATTGTTTAATCTTAAAGATTTAATAGGAGTGCTTGCATAGATTTTGCTATATTGTTTGATAGATTATCTATTATAGTATCTTTTAATTTTAAACCTAAATTTAAAAAAAAAGGCTAATTAAAGAGCAATGACCCAAAGTCATCCAACCACCAGAGGCGGAAGACCTAGGTTATATTTATATTTGAAAAATGTTATAAAATAAATTTATATATACGTAAGGTTATTCGGTTTGGTTCAAATTTTTTTTGGTTTTTTTCATGAATTAAAAAGATCATCCCAATTGTTCGGGATGGTTATACACTTAGGTAAATGTTCATGATTTTATTGAAAAATTGATCCGATTCAGTTAGGTTCGATTGATTCGGTCGATTTTTCATATTCTTTTGACACTCCTAACTGTATGGTTAAATTCCATTAATAACATTTATCAATTTAAATCATATCAATACTTATGCGAACTGAAATTACAATAAATCTAACCATCTTTTAGTTTTGTGATTTTCATGTAATTATGTCTGAAACTAATATAATTTCTACTTAATTTATTTAGAAAAACACATATATTAAAATATACTCCTATGACTAAGTCGTGTTAATTAAATGATTTTAATACTAAAATTAGCCATTATTTGTTTATATTAAAATAAAATTAAGACTCACCTACTAAATTGTTTCTTTAAATAAAATTAAATGTCACCAACTATATCAAGTATTATTTTTCAACTAATGACATGAATGCTTAATTTAAAAAATGACTTCGGGTCAATAATTAAGTGAAGTCAAGTTTGATATTATTTATTTATGAAATATTTTAATGGAAGATATAACTGTAATATTAAACGGAAATTAAATCCTTATTTCTTCTATTATTGAGAAGTGTTTTTTTTTTTATGTCAGATGATATGAAGTGTCACCAACTATGCCAATTATTTTTCAATTTGTGATGTGAATACTTAATACAAAAAATGACTCTGGATTAATAATTAGTGTAGTCAATGATTGATAAATTAAACATAACCTTTTGGATTGATTCATACAGTGAAATTGTTGTTCAATAAATTAATACAATATATTTATTTCGGGGATCTAATCACACCCTCAATCATATTACATACTTTATTTATTAAAATAAATTATGTCTCATCAACTTCAGTAAACTCTCACTAAATTAATATAAGTGAGACCATAAAATAATATTATTTTATAGATATATTATTTAATCAATAAATTAATATTTATTAATTTAAAGAGTGTTTCGACACCGCAATATTTGTTCAGGGATGAAATCTCAGAGAATTTAATGAACTCACTTGTGAAAACATCATTCATGAACTCAAGGTCCTGAATTTAATGATCTCGATTACTGCAATAAAATGGATGTTAATAACCTGTTGGATGAGTTAAAATGAAACACTTATCGCATTTAGAAATTTTCATAATTTTATGGTGTAGTTCGAAAAGACAACACCGAAACTTTTGGATGTAATAAGAAAAGTTAGAGATGAGCTTTAACTAGATTTAAATTTTAACAAAATACATAACACAATAGAATCATATTTCACTAAATTGTCTTAGATATATTTGTACTTTTAAAGAATTATTAATTTATAATATTAATGAGACCGTATATTACTATATTATAGAAGAGTCTAGGAATGACTACCAATGCTCCAATAAGATCACTACTAATGTCCAATATATTTATAAAATATATAAGTGGGCCCCACCACCTTCCATTTAAATACTACATATTATATATTATTAATTACTATACTATAAATCACAACTAATATCCAATATATTTATCAAACTATATAAGTGGGCCCCACCACCTTTCACTTAAATACTACATATTATATATTAATTACTATACTATAAATGACTTAAATACTCCATATTATCTATTACAATAATTAACAATTATTTGACACTTTAAATTCTATCAATGCCATATAAATTAGGATAAAAAACCTAACATATAATATTAAATATATTTAAAAATAATATAAGTAATACTATACATTACAATAATTAACAATTACAATAATTAACAGCTTAATTATTTAAAACTTATATAAAAAATTTAATTGACTCTCTAAATTCTATTGGTACCACATAAAATAGATTATATAATAAACATATATTGTTTGAAATTGACAAAAAAGAAACAATAAATTACAATAATTAAAAAAAAAAATAGTCCACTCCAAAAAATCTATCAATTAACAACATATATTGTTTGAAATTGACGAAAAAGAAACTATAAATTACAATAATTAACAAAATAAATCTCTCGACTCCAACAAATCTATCAATTAATGCCACATAAATTGGGACATGGCAAATAACATATATTATTAAAAAATTAGGTTCAAAATGTACTATAAAATACAATAATTAACAACTTAATATATTAAAGAGACATATAAAAAAGGGTTAATATTTGAAATTCTGCATCTGCCACATAAATTAGAACAAATAGAGTAATAAATATTATTTTCAAAATTATGTTAAAAAAAAGTACTACAAATCACAATAGCTAACAATTTAAAATATTTTTAAAATCATATAAAAATTTCAATAACTTCTCAAATTCCATAATATGACATAAATTTTAAAAAAAAGTGTTATAAATCATAATAAATAGTACAATATTTAAACTACTTTAAAAGCATTATAAATTGTAATAAATAATACAACAATTTAAATTACTTAAAATTTAACGACTTAAAAATATTTTTTTAAATGTATTAAAATTTTGGTTAATTGTCAAAACTTTACATGTGCCACATAAATTGGGACATGGACAGTCACACATATTTTTTTAAAAAAATTACATTAAAAGTATTCTATCAATTAACAACATATATTGTTTGAAATTGACGAAAAAAAAACTATAAATTACAATAATTAACAAAATAAATCTCTCGACTCCAACAAATCTATCAATTAATGCCACATAAATTGGGACATGGCAAATAACATATATTATTAAAAAATTAGGTTCAAAATGTACTATAAAATACAATAATTAACAACTTAATATATTAAAGAGACATATAAAAAATGGTTAATATTTGAAATTCTGCATGTGCCACATAAATTAGAACAAACAGAGTAATAAATATTATTTTCAAAATTATGTAAAAAAAAAGTACTACAAATCACAATAGCTAAAAATTTAAAATATTTTTAAAATCATATAAAAATTTCAATAACTTCTCAAATTCCATAATATAACACTTAAATACTACATATTATATATTAATTACTATACTATAAATGACTTAAATACTCCATATTATCTATTACAATAATTAACAATTATTTTACACTTTAAATTCTATCAATGCCATATAAATTAGGATAAAAAACCTAACATATAATATTTAATTATATTTAAAAATAATATAAGTAATACTATACATTACAATAATTAACAGCTTAATTATTTAAAACTTATATAAAAATTTAATTGACTCTCTAAATTCTATTGGTACCACATAAAATGGATTATATGATAAACATATATTGTTTGAAATTGACGAAAAAGAAACAATAAATTACAATAATTAATAAAAAAAATAGTCGACGAAATTGACGAAAAACAAATTATAAATTATAATAATTAACAAAATAAATCTCTCGACTCCAACAAATCTATCAATTAATGCCACATAAATTGGGACATGGAAAATAACATATATTATTAAAAAAATTAGGTTCAAAATGTCTATAAAATACAATAATTAACAACTTAATATATTAAAGAGATATATAAAAAAGGGGTAATATTTGAAATTCTGCATCTGCCACATAAATTAGAACAAAGAAAGTAATAAATATTATTTTCAAAATTATGTAAAAAAAAAGTACTACAAATCACAATAGCTAAAAATTTAAAATATTTTTAAAATCATATAAAAATTTCAATAACTTCTCAAATTCCATAATATAACACTTAAATACTACATATTATATATTAATTACTATACTATAAATGACTTAAATACTCCATATTATCTATTACAATAATTAACAATTATTTTACACTTTAAATCCTATCAATGCCATATAAATTAGGATAAAAAACCTAACATATAATATTTAATTATATTTAAAAATAATATAAGTAATACTATACATTACAATAATTAACAGCTTAATTATTTAAAACTTATTAAAAAATTTAATTGACTCTCTAAATTCTATTGGTACCACATAAAATGGATTATATGATAAACATATATTGTTTGAAATTGACGAAAAAGAAACAATAAATTACAATAATTAATAAAAAAAATAGTCGACGAAATTGACGAAAAACAAATTATAAATTATAATAATTAACAAAATAAATCTCTCGACTCCAACAAATCTATCAATTAATGCCACATAAATTGGGACATGGAAAATAACATATATTATTAAAAAAATTAGGTTCAAAATGTCTATAAAATACAATAATTAACAACTTAATATATTAAAGAGATATATAAAAAAGGGGTAATATTTGAAATTCTGCATCTGCCACATAAATTAGAACAAAGAAAGTAATAAATATTATTTTCAAAATTATGTTAAAAAAAAGTACTACAAATCACAATAGCTAACAATTTAAAATATTTTAAAAATCATATAAAAATTTCAATAACTTTTCTAATTCCATAATATGACATAAATTAAAATAAAAAAATAATATATATTGGACCCCGTGCTGGCACGGGTCCTATATCTAGTTTATATAGGAGTCTTCTAAAAATATATTATCTTATTGTTTTATCAAAATGAGTGATTTTTTCCATTGGTCCAAATCAAAATCGAAGAAATATATTATTTTAAAGAGGTTATTAATTAACCAAATATTAATTTAGTGAGGTTTTACTGTATATTATTTTTTAAATAAAATTAAGTGTCACCAACTATATTAAGTATTGTTTTTCAACTAATGACATGGA
The DNA here is from genome assembly GCF_019186545.1 of Solanum stenotomum. Classification (NCBI taxonomy): domain Eukaryota; kingdom Viridiplantae; phylum Streptophyta; class Magnoliopsida; order Solanales; family Solanaceae; genus Solanum; species Solanum stenotomum. Next base: position 72,498,965 of record NC_064283.1, on the reverse strand, counting down.
TGCTTAACTTAAAAAATGACTTTGGATCAATAATTAAGTGAAGTCAAGTTTAATATTTTTTTATGAAATAATTTAATGGAAGATATAATTGCAATATCAAACAGAAATTAAATTCTTATCCCTTCTTTTAATTGAGAAGTATTTTTTATGTCAGATAATACGAAGTGTCATCAACTATATCATCGTATTATTTTTCCACTTAGTGATGTCAGGACCAATTTAACAAGATTTAGGGGCCTAAAAGGAAATTTAAGAGAGACGCCTAATATTTTATTATTTTTATCATGTCTACTTTTATTTTAAAATTTATTATTTTAGTTTTTAAATGATTTAGTTTCTTTAAGTTGCTTAGTCGAGTTGTAGTAGTGGTTCTCCCATCGGAGGATTAGTGTGGGTGCTAATCACTGCGTCGTGACAGTACCAACCACACATGTACATCTTTGATTTAGTGAATGTAAAATAAGAAGAGAGATTGCCTTTCGGCCATTTTGGATATGGATAAATATAATATGGGGTTTATATTAAAAATAAAAATTGTCGTGCAAACTCTTGCCAAATATTGACAGACATCAAATATAATTAATCTATATTTGAATAAATTCTGGATGGTAAATTTCATGCATTTGTGTATGTGTATAAATGATCATATAATATATTATTTCTGAATAAGTTATGTTATACTGTAGGTGTTTTGGTGATTCTCACAAATGCAGGGATCTAGTCCCTGGCAGAGTGCTCTCATCTAAATTCAAATGGGGTACAACTGTAAAGCTATCATGTCAGGTGGTAGGTGAAAAGTGCAGTGTACTGCACCAATAGAAAGAGCGGATGAGTCTGTCTGTTTCAGTGGCTCACAATTGCAGGGACCCGATCCCTGGTAGAGTTCTCTCGTCCAGGTTTATAATGGTGTGCAACTGTAAAGTTGTCCTGTCACTACACCAATCAAAATGGATGAAGTTGTTTGTCCAACGGTAATGCTAAATGACCATAAAATTTGCCAGAATTTGGCCAGAAATTTTAAAAGTCTATTTATATTCTTTTTATTTTAAAATAAACTGATTTTTTTTTCAATTTTTTAATTAAAATGTATTAAAGTTAAAAGGGTAAAAATGTTCAAAAAGGTAAAATAACATAATGTGAAATATGTTATTTTACCATTCTGGCCAAAAGGATTTTTCCTATGAATTAATTATTTTGATTAATTAATTTGACCAACAAACATGAATTACCCACTTAATTTTTCTATGTTGGTCAAATGTATATTTTCAATGCTAATATTTTACAAAATTAAAATAGAAAGAATATGGTCATTTATGTATTGATTTTGTGAAATGACAAATATTAAGGATCATCTAATTTTAGTAAAGATTACACATAAATAAGAAAGAAGGTAGTAGTCCTAAACATCAATTAATAAAAATAATGATGTAATAAATAATCATGCTAATCATTGTTTTCTTTGTGTCAAATCCAAATATGACAAGGAAAGCGAAAAGAGGAATTATTTGAAAAAAAGAAGGAGGAGGAGAAAAACATTGCTACCATATTTAATAATTTTCTCTGTAATTTGAATTATCACTAATTAATAATTTCATATGAGATATACCTATATATATTTGTTATCAGATACAATAAAATAGGAAGGGAGGCGAGCTGCGAGATTTGTATACTTACGAATCACTTAGATATAATATATAATTTATAACAAATTACACCTAATTTTGATCTTATATATTTTGAAATATATACCTGCACTAAAATCTGATAATGTTCCTAAAAAAAGAAGTCAAAGTTAATTAAGTGTATATAGCTGTTAAATTAAACTTGAGACTAGCTCCCATAATATACAATCTGCTAAACATCTATCTACAATAATACTCCATTTAAAGATGGCAGATGCAGTAATGAATTTGCTTGTGGAGAGCTTGTGTGAGTTAATCACTGAAAAAGTGCGGCTGATTAAAGGTGCAAAGGAGGAGTTGGATAATCTGCTACAAGAAATTACGATACTGAAAGCATTTCTTGAGGATAATGCTCAACAAGACAGCAACAGCAATTTGTGGAAAAATTTTGTTAAGAATATCCGAATACAAGCGCATAAAGCTGATGACGTTATTGACAAATTTTTACTTGAGGCGAAGCTGCATCAAGAAAAAAATATATGGAAAAAAACTTTTGGTTTATGTGGGCATACCAGAAGAGTTAGCAATCTTGCACAAGTTATCAAAATTATCCGTCGGAAGGTGAAGGAGATTCAACAAAATAATTCAGAAGCTCTCGTGGCCAAACCAATGCTCAATCTAGGGCCCAAAACACTGGCACGGGACCCTCAGGTACTGCAATCACAGTTTTTCTTTTTAGTTTAGATATTTTAAAAATCATTATAGAAAATTTGCAGCAATTATAATAGTTGTTGCAATAACTATGATAGTTGTTGAAGAAGGTATTGTAATTGTTGCAACTTCAACTGTAGTTTGAGTTGTTGCAGCAGCAATTGTTGAAAGGGAAAAAAGTCCCCTTAATTACGGAAAGTGAAAAAATAATTTTAAATTAATATAAAAACAATCCATGTAGGGGTATATTTGATCCTTCTCACACGATTTTTTAATCCAACTGTAAATTTGAATTTATTATTTTGATGATTAATTTTTTTCCACTTATTTTCTTGCAAAATTTATTATGGATGCCCAAATTTTTTTGTACAGTTATAAAAACTAAATTACAATATAGCCGCAAAAAAAAATTAGTTTTCATTTTTTTTTTTCTCCTTATTCATTCACGCTTCTTTCTTTTTATTTCTCTTATTTTTACACTAATGAATGATAAGAATAAGAAACTCAAATAATAATAACTAAAGAAGTCAAAAAATAATTTATGTGCATGTGAAAAAGATCAAATACATGATTTTTTAAGAAACTAAAAGTAAGAAAATAACTTAAAATTAACTTTATCACTTTCGTGATAGGGTTATATGTGAATCACTTTTGTAATGGTAAGGGTATATGTGAGCCAATTTTGTAAGAGGATGGATATATGTGAGCTACTTTTGTAACGAGGGGTATATCAACTCTAAATGACAAAGTTGAGGAGTACATCAAACCCTTTTACCTTGTTGAAATTGTTACAACAACTTTAGAATAGTTGTTGCAACAACTTCGACAATTATTTATTTTTCTAATAGAAAATGAGGTGGAAGATGAGACGGTAAAAGAGATGGTGATTGTGACAACAATGGAGGTGTTGGTATTGGTGTGACAAGGAAAGAGGCAATGGTGGAGATGGAGGAAGAAGAAGATGAAGTGGTGGTGGAGGAGGAGGAACTGATGGTGATCGAGGAGGAAGAGAAGAAGGTGGTGGAAGAGTAAGAGGAGGAGGTAGTGGTGACGACAACAACAATAGAAGGGTTACAATCTTTGTGTAAAAATAAAACTCAAGGGTTTTAAAATTAACGCCTAATCTTACACAAATATTAATGCTAAGAATAAAACATAAAAAAATTAATTATTATTTCTTAATATGTTACAAGTAACACTTAATATGTGAATAGTTAAGATTTAGCATATCTATTTAAGAAAGATATTTAATGACACTTATTTAAGACTGTTTTCACTATTATCCTTTTAATTATTCTCAAACTATTCACTTACTTTGAATTACAAAAAAAATTCTAACAATTCATTCAAGCGTGTATGGTATGAAGGAAAATGTTCTCAATAGAAAATATTTCTTGGAAAACAAGTTGGTTTCAAACTTACTTTCTCATGTTTAGTTGGTGAGTGAAAATTAATATCTTTTAGTGTTTGGTTGATGAATGAAAAATATTTATTAGAAAATATCCTTTATTTTTGACTAGAGAGTGGAAAATACTTTTTAGGAAAATAATTTCTAATCGAAAACTAATCCCGATAACTAATTCGAGACTCGACCCTGACACCCGAAATGGGATATGACCCCAACATCCGACCTTGACACCCGAAATGGGACATGACCTAATGACTAATCCAAACTCTGACCTTGAAAGCCAATCCAATACCTGACCCCAAAACCCAATCCCAGACCTAACCCCAACTCCTGACTCCTAACTTAGGACCCAACATTCAAACTTGAACCCAACCCTGACCCCGACATCTGAACCTAGACACGACCCTGATGAACGATATGAGATCCGATACCTAGACTCTCGGTTTGGAATATGACATTTGAACCTAACCCAAAGTTGACCCTGAAACTGACACCCGACCCCAACGACTGATCTAGGATATGATCCCGACACCAGAACCTAGATCTGACCCTGAGCTGGAACCCAACACCCAAATTGGGACTCAACTTCTAAACTAGGAATCGACCCCGACATTGACATCCAATGCGGGACCCAAGTTCCGAACCAATACCAGATCCCGACACTCAACCAGGGACTCGACCCTGACCTAGAATTCAGTTTCCAAACTAGAACCTACCTCTGACTCCTGACCCATGACCCAACTTTCAAATCGAAAACCGACTCCGACTATTAACCCAAGACCCAACTTCCGAACTAACACCCTACCTCGACACCAGACTTTAGACCCAACTTTTGGATCGAAACTCGACCCGGTCAATTGATTTGGGACCCAAACCTAACACCTGACCTGGACTCGAGCTCGACTCTCAACCTGACTCCGACACCCAACTCAAAACCCTACCTTGACACCTGACTCCGACACCCAAATTGGAATTCGAGCCCAACCCAACTCATGACCCGAAAGTTGGGTCTCGAATCGAGGCCAGAGTCGGGTCCCATATCTAGAATCTGAAGTTGTATCTCGAATTAGTATTGAGAATCAATACCCGAGACTGGAGTTAGCATAGAGAATTGAGGTGCGAGGTTGAAAAAGAGTTTTGAAAAATGTTTTTCTTACTTTTTGGAGGTCAGTCATTTATCTTAAATTTGAGAAAAATAAATTGATTTGGAAAATACTTAAGCTAATCAAACATGAGAAAATTGAAAAACATTTACGGAAACCAAACACACTAATATGGACCAGAGGGAGCAGTTAACTTTTTTTTTAAACATGATGATAGTTATTCTCTTTTTTGGGATTAAATATTCTACTTGTTATCCTTGTGAGATTTCTTCAAAGTTGCTAAACTATATTACTTGTATGGTTGTTTTAGTTGTTACTGCAAAAATGAAAAGATTTTGAGCTCTGTTTTTTGACATATCCAATCTTAATGGAGTATATAGGATACATTCTTGGAGGTTAAAAATATCGTTGGGTTCATTAAAGAAGCAAATGAAGTGATCGAGCGGCTTGTTGAAGGAACAGAGGAGATAGAATGCATACCTATTGTGGGTATGACTGGACTTGGCAAAACCACACTGGCAAGAAAAGTATGGAGTGATTCTCAGATTATTGCTGAATTTTCCAACAACATTTGGGTTTCTGTCGGACAGTCCAACGAACTAAAGAATATCTTTCTTGTGATTATCAAATCATCTACGGGACCCAATCAAGAAATTCGCTGTAATGGTGAGAATGAATTAGCTAAAGTAATAGCTAGTTTTGTGACTGAACAACACAGGTGTCTCATTGTGTTGGATGATGTGTGGGCGAGTGAACTTGTAGATTTTTTCAAAAATGTTCTTCCAGAAAACAAGAAAGGACATAGGATCTTGATGACCACTCGTCACAGAGATGTGGCTAGCTGTGCAAGTAAAAAACCTTATCATCTCAAGTTTCTCAATCAAGAAGACAGTTTTCGGTTGCTGGAAAAGAGAGTTGTCGACAATGGAAGTTGTCTAAATGATCAGTTAGTAGAGCTTGGAAAGAGTACTGCAAGTAAATGTGGCGGATTACCACTTGCATTATTGGTAATTGCTAAAGCTTTAAAAGGTAATCAGACCGTATATTTTTGGAAAAGGATCGAGAACAATTTTTGGCAGTACGTTATGAAAGAGAATGACACAACAAGCTGCTGGAAAATTGTGGAAGCCAGTTATGTAAGTTTGTCCTCTGAAATGAAGGCGTGCTTCTTGTATTGCCTAGCCTTTCCAAAAGGCTATGATATCCCTTTTCAGATGTTGATTCGCTTGTGGATGGCGGAGGGGCTCATAGAGTCAAGTCCAATAAATTTCTCTTCCTCTGAGGACAAAGCAGAGAATTATTTGATGGAGTTTGAGAATTTGGACCTTGTGATAGTGTCGAGAGAGATTACTGGTTCGATAAAAAGGGTCAAATGTAATGAAATATTCTATGAGTTCTACAAGATGGAGGTGACTAAAGAATGTGTTTTCCAAGAACTATGTAAACCTGATTTTCCATCGATAAATGATCCTGATACTTCTCGTCGATTGCATATTGTATCATGTGATCTGTCAGCTTTTATCTCCAGAATTCCCAGTGCAGAACATGTAAGATCTTTCTTATGTTTTCCCTCGAAAGATGTTGACCAACAAACCAAGTCATCTTCTATTGTTCATGACATTCAACCCATCCTGAAAGCATTTCCACTTCTCAGGGTTTTGAAAATTGAATCAATCAACATTCCCTCCTTGAAGAATCTTAACCAACTATTTCATCTGAGGTACATTTCAATCTCAGGTAATTTCAAGGAACTTCCTGCATTCTTTAGTAAGTTTTGGAGTTTACAATCTATTATAATTAATACATCCCAGCCCACTCTCAACATAAAAGCAAATATATGGAACATGTCAAAGTTGACGCATTTGAAGATCAATAAACCTTCTAAATTGCCTCTCCCTTCAACCCAAAAGGGAAAAGGTTCCTCTTCTATTCAAACTCTTTCTAAGATTGCACCTGAAACTTGCAACAAAGATGTGCTCGGAGAGGCTTCGAACAGCCTCAAAAAATTGAGTATTCAAGGGAAAATAGAAGATTCTCTTAAAACTAACAGCGACCGATTCAGCACTTTTGAAGGGTTTCAAACTTTTGCAAAGTTTGAGTGCTTAGAAAATTTGAAACTGATAAGTGATGTTCCTTGTCATAGTAATGCTTTTCAGTTTCCGAAAGCATTATTCAGATTTCTACTCAAGCTTAAGAAGTTAACTTTGTCAAAGACAATGTTTGATTGGAAAGAGGCAACTAAACTAGGGCAACTGGAGTGCCTGGAGGTCCTCAAGTTGAAAACTGATGCATTCACAGGGAAGTCATGGAATCCGGAGAAAGGTGATTTTCGAAAACTGCAGGTCTTGTTGATTCATAGCAATGACCTCCATACTTGGGAGGCTTCAGGATCTCACTTCCCCAAACTTAGGGTACTTGTTCTTGAGTGTCCTAAGCTTGAGAGTGTGCCAGCTGAACTATCTCAGTTTCAGCAGTAGAGTTAATTAATGGCCCTGAAAACATGCTCCGTAAAGCATCAATTCTTAGCTCATTTGTATTTCTCCGGCTTGAAGCTGATCCCAGGGCCATAGTAATGTTCCTTGTCATAGTAATGCTTTTCAGTTTCCGAAAGCATTATTCAGATTTCTACTCAAGCTTAAGAAGTTTACTTTGTCAAAGACAATGTTTGATTGGAAAGAGGCAACTAAACTAGGGCAACTGGAGTGCCTGGAGATCCTAAAGTTGGAAAAGGAGGCATTCACAGGGAGTATATGGAAGCCGAAGGAAGGTGATTTTCGGAAACTGCAGATCTTGTTGATTCATAACGATGAGCTCCAGATTTGGAAGGCTTCACGATATCACTTCCCCGAACTTAGGGTACTTGTTCTTAAGTGTCCTAATCTTGGGAGTGTGCCAGCTGAACTATCTCAGTTTCAGCAAAAGAGTATAATTACTGGCCCTGAAAACATGCTCTGAAAAGCATCAATTCTTAGCTCATTTGTATTTCTCTGGCTTGAAGCTGATCCCAGGGCCACTCAGTGAAGTGAAAAGGTCAGTTGAATTTATTTTGTCTTGAAATGATTATAAATCTCCATTTCCATTTTACTTGGCTCCTGTTGCTTCCAAATGCACACACAAGTCCTCACGGTTGTACAAGTAGTATAGGATTATGAGTCCAAATATCGTATTCACAGAGACTTCATGTCCATTAAACTATAGAATTGGGCGGTAGTTTTAAAACTTATCTGAAACAGTACTCTCCTTTTTATTGCAGGGAAGTTTGATCAGGACACTTTGCTGGGAGCCCGGGATCATGGACAGATCTCTTTAATATGGTCATGTCACTGTGTCTCATGCATATTTTCTGTAATCCATTACAATGAAGAAAGCTTCTTGTCTTTTGTTTATTCAAGTTAATAATAATAAGTCTCTCCATGATTTGACATTTGGGTTTGTGTGGTCTACTAATTATTCAAAGACATGTTATGAATCTCAAGTATTTAGTATGTATAATCTTTGTGATATTCTTCTTATGATTCTTCACGAAACGCATAGGAGATCATGTCAATGAGGATGAGGAGACATTAGCTAAGGTAATAAGTGATTTTATAAGTAAAAGTGGGAGATGTCTAGCTCATTGTGTGGGAAGCAGAAGTTGTTGATGTTGTAAAGAGAGTTTTCCTAAGAAACAAAAAGGAGCATCGAATCATGACAGATATCTGGCTTCGTATGCCAATCCAGATCCTAATAATCTGAAATTCGTAAATGAAAATGAAAGTTTTGAATTGTTGGTAAAGAGAGTTTTTGACAAAGGAAATTGTCCTGTTGAGTTAGTTAAACTTGGACAAACCATTGCACGAAAATGCAAAGGAGTATGTACCACTTGAAATAGTGCTGATTGCAGGACTATTAAGAGGTCGTTCGAACAAAAGCGACTGGGCAAGAACTGAAAAAAATGTGTCCCAATATCTTTATAAAGAGAATAAAGATTATGGTGTATTTGTAGAGATGAGTTACAATCGTTTGCCTCAACAAGTGCAGATGTGCTTTTTGTATTGTGGTGTCTTTCCTCCGGGCTTTGATATTCCTTGTTTATTGAACTTTTACATGATTCCAACTTTCAACCTACAGGCCCTAAAGTTTATTGAACTTTTACGCGATTCCAACTTTCCAACGCTCTCTAACAAAGACGGTTATGTACCCATAACTAATTACTTTGTTGTTACTATTATTTATAGTAATAACTAGCTAGCAATGTGAAATGCAGTTTTACCAGATTCAGAAAGTTAGTTAAGAAAATTGTTAACTAATTTACAGCCTTTAAGTAATTAGTTGATTTGCCAATCAGAAAGTTAGTTAAGAAAATTGTTAGTATATATATATGTACACATCTGCCCTGACAATGTCGATTCTGCAAGAAAAAATATTTTATCAACTAGACGAAATTATGTCGAATTTTGACAAAAGGATGGATGCAACACTATAATAAAAGAACCTCTTGTGGCGACGCAAATCTCCATAGAAAGTCAAAATATCGCCACGAATAACCTGTCGTGGAGATCCATGGGTCGTTCGCTATACTAAGTGGTTGACACTTTTCTGTGGCAACAACATAAGTCGCAAAAATGTATTAAAATTGCCACGAAAACCACCCAACAAAAAAGGTAAAATATTGGGAAAATGTGAATAATTATTTTGTTTTTAATTCAATTATCTAATGACAATTGCAATACTTTTCACTTTTCAGATACACCTATAACGTTGGAAGTGAGAGGTGCTTACCGTTCGAGCAACCCTCTCTTGTTTGTCATTATTTATTTTATTTTTAACTTCATTCACTTTTTTCATATTTAACTTCTATAGAAATAATATATTATATCATCATTTATACACATACACAAATGCATGAAATTTACCACCCACATTTCATTCAAATGTAGATTAGATTTAATGTCTATCAATAATTGGCAAGAGTTTACACGATAGATTTTTCTCAATACAAACCCCATATTGTATTTGTCTTTATCTGTTATGGTACTAAAATACCAAATAGCTGAAAGTCAACCTCTCTTCTTATTTTTACATTAACTAAATCAAAGATGTACACAAGTGTTTGATATGAGAAAAAATATTTTTATATTTTCTCATTTTGGTGGGTTTATATGTTCGTGTATGTGTATATATAAATTTCACTTCTATCTTATTTTGTATTATCTATATAGATAAATGAGTTTTAATTGTCACTAACAAAATATTACTTAATTATTTATTTAAAATTTACTTATCCTACAAATAAATTATTTTTAAAATTTATTATAAAGTCCACTACTATTCTTGTTAATTATTTTTTGTATTACATGATTGAAACAGGTTTATAAAGTTATAGGTCTTTGTTATTTTACTTATGTAAATGTATATTAGAGTTTTGATTATTATTAATTAAATTATTTTTTCTTATTTTGCTTATGTATTTTAGTATTGAAAATCATGAACTTATATATACTCAGTTAGTATTTCAATAGAATTGATAATATGTGGTTAGTATTAATATAAAAAGAAATATACAATTATGTGCTTATATAGAGCTACTAGACTAGACTAGAAAAGAAATTAAATATATCTGCATTTTTGGTTAGCAAATTAAAGATGGCAAATGCATTAGTAGTGAAATTGCTTTTGGAGAGCGTGTTTCAACTAATAAATGATAAAATAGTGCTGATTGGAGGTGCAAAGGATGAGTTGGATAATCTGCTGCAAGAAATTAACACACTGAAAGCATTCCTTCAGGATAATGATCAACAAGAAAGCAACAGCAATTTGTGGAAAATATTTGTCAAGATTATCCGAACACAAGCGCATAAAGCTGATGATGTTATTGACAAATTTGTACTTGAGGCAAAGCTGCATGAAGAAAAAAATATATGGAAAAAAACTTTAGATTTGGGCAGGCATATCAAAAGAGTTAACAATCTTGCAAAAGGTATCAAAGATATCCGTGAGAAGGTGAAGGAGATTCGCCAAAATAATTCACAAGTTCTCCAGCCCAAGCCAATGCTAAATCTACCCAAAAGACTTGCAAGGGAGCCTCAGGTAATTAAATTATGATTGTGAGTCCATGAAATTATCATCTCATCTTTATCACTTAATTTAGTGGAGTATTTTTCGAATTAAATTTTTTGTTTTTTTTTGAAGAGAGAAGGTGTTTTTTGAAATTTAAATGGTGCATGCTGCTTCATCAAATAGAATTAAACACTCCTACAATCCCATTTTTGTTGGGTATTGTTTGCTTGAGTTTCTTACCATAAATAAGTTTTCCTTTTAAAAAAAATGTTTAATAGTACAAACTAGTTCTTTTCTTATAGGAAAATGTAGGTTTAGGACTCTATAATTATAGACTTGTTCCTTCTAACTTAATCAACATTCACAATGGTAGTCTTCAGGGTTTTGAGAGTTTTGGTTAGGGGGAGAATTTGTGGGACACAAGTAATACGTTATCGCTTGTGTGAACCTCTCATGTATTCCGAGTGAATTGGTTGATATTATTTCTCTCTATATTTTGTACTCTCATATTTATAGTAGATTGCTCATCTCCTTTGTGGACATAGGTCGATTGACCGAACCACGTTAAATCTTTGTGTCTTTTGATATATTTCTCATTTGTCTTCTTACTCGTGGTCTTTCGAGATTTGTTTTGCTAGCTTCCGCATGACTATTTCGGTCCTAACACAACTCTCGTAGGCTCCATCAATATTTAGTTTAACATTAGAGCTAGAGATAGAAGAATTTGGAGTGTACATGAAATCCAAGGTTTATGGACATGAGATGGGCTTTGTGAATTTGTCTAGTATTGACCTTCGTTCTTCTTTTACTCTGCTATTCTTTTCTTTTCTTATTTTTTTATATTTTTACCAACGGTTTTACTTTAATTTTGAAAATTTGAAGAGTTTTTTTTTTATAGATATTTTAAAAATCATTATAGAAAATTTGCAGAAAATTAAGCAATTATAATAGTTATGCAGTTGTTGTAGTTGCTACAACAACTACAATAATTGTTCAGGCTTTCAGCAGCTACAATAGTTGTTGTAGAAGGTATTGTAATTGTTGCAACTTCAACCGCAGTTTGAGTTGCAACAATTGTTGAAGGGAAAAAAAGAGCCTATATACCCCTTAATTTTGTCATTAAGAGTTGATATATTCCTCGTTATGAAAATATTTCATATATACCCCCTAGTGTTACACAAATGGCTCACATATACCATTTTCCTCTAACGAAAGTGAAAAAAGTAATTTTAAATTATATTTTGTTAATTTTTTAATCAAAAAAATAATTCATGTAAGGGTATATTTAATCCTTCTCACACGTGTTTTTTTTTACTTTTTTAATCCAACTATTAATTTGAATTTATTATTTTGATGGTCAATTCTTTTCACTTATGTTCTTGTAAAATTTATCATGGATGCCCCAATTTTTTTTTGCGTAGTGTTATATAAACTAAATTACAATATAGCTTTCTTCTTTTTTCATTCACACTCTTTTTTTTTTGGAAAAGGGTCAAAAATGCCCTTAAACTATGTGAAAGGAATAAAAATGTCATCCGTTTATAGTTTGGCTCAAAAATGCCCTTAAACTATGTGAAATGAACAAAAATGTCATCCATTTATAGTTTGGCTCAAAAATGCCCTTACCGTCGATACTTTGGTTCAAAAATGCCCTTCGTTTGTATTTTAGTCCAGAAATGTCCTTGCTGTCAATATTTGGTCCAAAAATGTCCTTGTCGTCAATATTTGATCCAAAATGCCCTTATTGTTATTTAATGGGTCAAAAATGCTAATTTTCCAAATAAATATATTATTATTTTCTTTTTAATACATTCTTTTTCTAAGATTTTTTTTAAAAAAAATTAGCAAATGTTTATCTTACTTCAATTCAGGAAAAAATGAAAATATTGCTTATTTTATTATCATTATTCTTTATCCTTATATAAATATAAATTAATGATGGATATACTATGATCTTATATATGTGACATATATTATTTGTCGAAAGGGTACATGAAGTTATTCTATTTTAATTGATAAAATGAGATTAAGAAGAAAAAAATATTTCCTACATTTTTATTTGTTAAAGTGATTTTAGAAGAAAGAAAACAAGAATGGTATTCTTTAATAAAATTTTAATTAGGAAGAAGATGTGTTTAAAAAAATATATAATATATTTATTCAGAAAATGGCATTTTTGACCCATTTTGTAACTATAGAGACATTTTTGGAGCAAAGTATTGACTGCAAGGGCATTTTGAGCCAAAGTATTGACGGTAAGGGCATTTTTCAGCCAAACTATAAACGGGGGACATTTTTATTCCTTTCACATAGTTTAAGGACATTTTTGACCATTTTCCCTTTTTTTATGTCTCTTATTTATACACTAATGAATGAAAGAAAAAAATGAAATAAGAATAAGAAACTTAAATAATACATAAATAAAGAAGTCAAAAAATAATTTATGTGTGAAAAAGATCAAATACATGATTTTTTAAGAAACTAAAAATAAAAAAAATAATTTAAAATTAATTTTATCATTTTCGTAACGATAGGGGTATATGTAAATCACTTTTGTAATGATAAGAGTTATATGTGAGCCAATTTTGTAACGAAAGAGGCATATGTGAGTCACTTTTGTAACAAGGGTACATCAGCTCTAAATGACAAAGTTCAGGGTATATCAAGTTATTTTTCCTTGTTGAACTTGTTACAACAGATGGTGATTGTGACGACATGTGTTGGCAGTGGCGGATGCAGAATTTTCAGTAAAGGGGTTCAAAATCTGTAGAAATAGATACGAGAAGTAGCCGAACGGGGTTCGACATCTACTATATATACATAAAAAATTATTTTAACCATGTATAAATAATATAATTTTCCACCGAAGGGGGTTCGGATGAACCCCTTATACGAAGGTGGCTCCACCCCTGTGTGTTGGTATTGGTGTGACGACGAAAGAGGCAATAGTGGTGATGGAGGAAGAAGAAGAAGATGAAGTAGTGGAGGAGGAGGAAGTGACGGTGATTGAGGAGGAAGAGAAGAATGTGGTGGAAGAGTAAGAGGAGGAGGTAGTAAATGTTGAGCCCCTTCGGCTAATTCGTGTGTCTATTTCTTTAGATTTTGAACCCCTTATTGAAAATAGTGGTTCCGTCACTAGTGACTGTTGGGTTCTTTAAAGGTGTGAATGGAAAATGAAGAGTTGCGACTTTTATGAAGAGTTGTGACTTTAATGAAGAGTTGCGACTTTTATGAAAAGTTGCGACTTTTATGAAGAGTTGCGACTTTTATGAAAAGTTGCGACTTTTATGAAAAGTTGCGACTTTTATGAAAAGTTGTGACTTTTATGAAAGGTGGTGACCTTTCCGAAAGATTGTGACTTTTCCAAAGGTTTGTGACCTTTCCGGTAAGGCACATTAAGAACCTTTTCACACTACCCTTTGTTTTCTATAAATTGAGGGATTTCCTCTCATTTTATAAACGAAATTTCTGAACTTCTTCTTCTACTACTAAATCTAGTATTCTAAGTGTACTTTACTGCCGTTGAGTGGCTCGCTGACACCAGCGTTTTGGGTATCAATACACTGGTGATTGAGATCATTCTATCCTGGGAGGACATATTCCAAATCAAACCTCGGATACTAGAGGGGAATAATTTCCTTAAGGGGACACTGTGCATTCAGTGGGCTTGATCTTCTTTCTGTTTTTCCAGATTCTGGTATGTGTTACAGATTTTAGATTTGTGAATTAATTTATGTTCTTCTGTTCTTCACTGGTTCATTAAACTTTGGTAACTTCGTGTTTCTGCAAAGTTTGTTGGAATCAGTAAGATTCTTTAAACACAGATTGACAACAATTCTTCTTTAAGAAAAAAAAATTTTTCGTATATTTTATCTAATTTGTTTCTGATTCTAGTTTCTCTACTAGTTTTAATTTTCTAGTTGTGAAAATGTTCTTAAACTTTATTGTGTCTTACCAAGTTCTTCAAAGTTTTGTTCTAAGTATCTTAGGAATACAAGACGAACAACAATCTTAAGGAAATTATTATACTGTTGGTATTTCTTGTATTCTACTGATTGAGAGAAACAGATCATGGAAGTAGAAGTTTAAGGCATTACTTCTCCATAATTTGGTGCTTTGTTTAGCAAGGTCGAAGTGAGAATGTACAGAAAAAATTGGTGCTATTTCGGTTAAAGATTACACCAGGTAATCTTCTTATTATTTATCTAAGGAGGAAAATAGTTTCTAAGAGTTAACAATTTTGATTTTTTATCATGTGTATCTTTGGAAAATGATCTGCAAACCATTTGTTGTGGAATGAATTTTTCTTGGCAAATAGTATTGCCTTTAAAATTCTTTAGTTTGCAAAATGAGAGATGCACATTTTTGTTTGATAAATAGTATGTCAAAATGTTATAGTTGGAAGACTATTTGAAAAGAAAAACATTTCTATGTGATAAAGAATATGTTTAATTATGTTTGGAGACTAAAAAAAAAAAAAAAATAAAAACTTTTGTAGTTTTGTACTCCATGTGAAATTTGATTGTGTCTGATTTTTGTAGGCTAAAAACTTTTGTAGTTTATTACTCTGGATAAATCAGACTATGCAATTGGTTTGAAAAATTATGAAAACTTCACATAATAAGTCAATGTTGTACTTTTGACTTTCTATAAACTCACTGTTATATAGAAACAAATTGTACAATTTTTTTTTGTCTTTATTGTTAGTATTCTAAATACTAAGTGGTATGTCTATTTGTGATAGATTGAAAAATGCCAGTGACTTAGAGTTTGTGATTTTGTGCCTCTATGAATGAACTTTGACACTATGTAAATATTGTCAAAGAGAATTGAAGCAATATAATTCTTTTGTAGAATAATATTTCCAAAAGAGGTTTCATAGTGCCAATGACATTATGATAGTCTGGGAAAATATGTGGAAAAACTATTTTCAAATACTTGAAAAATATTTTTGAGATCATATTTAAAATGTGGGGGTTCTTTGCTTATGATAAAGATAAAATTAGACTTGGTGTCTACTTTAATTTTGGAGCAAAAGATATGAAATTCAATGATACTTTTGTATTATGTTAGACCCACAAAATTCTTGGAGTATATTTGGTATTGTGGTTGTTGAGTTTCTCTATTACTAGTATGATGTGACTAGTATGAAACTACCAAATTATATATATACTTGTTCAAAATAATTGTGTTCTTTTATGAAAAAGTGTCACTTAAAATGTTGTGATTTTTCATGAAAATATATGTCTATTATAATAAAAGTATTTGCATAGACATGAATATTGGTGAATAGTTATTCGTTATGTTTTGTAAAAGAAACATTTGGATTATATTGCCTTTATTGGACTTGATGAAACTTTGTTCACGGGTAGTTCTATAACAATCAAATTGAAAGTTATGGAAAGGTCCTGCTGAAAAGGACATTTGACAAGGTGATGACTCTAAACAATGTTTGTGTCATACAAAATTGTAAGAAATAGGAACAAATATCTGTGAGAAAAAGCTACCTCACGGAGAGCTTTTCAAACTCAATATTTTTATTTGTTCTTACTTGCTTGAGTCAAACTGTTTGTGACATGAACACTTGGGACATGTCAATTACAAAACCTTGTAAGGAAAATTGATCAACTTAGAAGTTTTGTCTAACTTTGAGTGCAATAAATAAAAAAATGTCAAGTTTGTGTGAAATCTAAGTATGCTGAGCATTCTTATAAATCTGTTGAAAGGAATTCTAATCCCTTAGAATTGATTTACACTGACATTTGTGATATGAAGTCAACACCATCTCATGGTGAAAAAAAGTATTTCGTAACTTTCATTGACAATTGCATTAGAAATGACTATGTCTATTTGCTGAATGGTAAGGATGAAGCAATAGAAACGTCTAGACAATATAATATTGAAGTTGAAAATCAGTTGGGAAAAAGATAAGAAGTAATAGGGATGGAGAGTATAAATCTCATTTTGCAGAAATATGTTTGAAAAGTGGAATTATCCATCAAACTGCTGCCCTATTCACCTCAATCTAATGGAAAAAAAAAAACTGAACTTTGAAGGAAATGATCAATGCATTACTTATAAGTTTTGGTTTACCACAAAACTTGTGTGGAGGAACTATCCTCAATGCAAAAGGGAACAACAAAAAGTTTTGCCTTTTCATAAAGAAAGCAATGGAAAATTTTGTTTTTCCAGGACACAATCTATTCCATATGAGAAATGGAAATGAAGGAAATCCAACTTGAAACATTTCAAAGTGTGGGGGTGTCTAGCCAAAGTCCAAGTTCCTATTCCTAAAACGATTAAAATGGGACCTAAGATAGTGGACTGTTATATTAGACTTGAGTAGTCTAGTGAAAGTCTAAACGACCTTGGAAAGAACAAAAGTAGAATGTACTTAATAAAGATATTCCAAGGTGTAGTAACTGTCAAAGGACATCTACTTTCTTCGAATATGACTTTGTAACATTTCTTGTGTCTTCTGTAGACTTATCCTTTTGGACAGATGGTGTTAATAGTGAGATTGGTCCAATCTTGAGCAATCCTATTGGAAGTTGGTTGATCTTCCCACAGGAAATAAACTTTTGGGTTCAAAGTGAATCCTCAAAGGAAAATGAAAGTCGATGGAACTGTTGACAGATAAAAAGCAAGACAAAAACAAGGTCTTGATCTTTTCGACACATGCTCGCCAGTAACTAGAATTACATTCATTTGGATGTTAGTTGTATTAGTTGTGGTATATGACCTCCAAATTCATCAAATGAATGTGAAAACAACTCTCTTAAATGGAGAATTGGAGGAAGAAATTTACATGAAACAACTCGAGGGTTTTGTGGTTCTTGGTAAAGAAAAGAAAGTGTGCGAACTTGTTAAGTTATTTTATGGACTAAAACAAGCGCCCAAACAATGACATAAGATATTTGACCAAACTATGTTGGTAAATGGATTTAAGAATGATGGAAGTGATAAATGTGTTTACATTAAAATCACTAGGTCATTGTTTGTTTGTATAATTGGTGATATGTTGATCATCAATAGAGACACTAATGACATAAATGCTACTAAACGTATGTTAGAAAAGCAAGTTTGGAATGAAAAATCTTGAAGTTGCTGATGCGATCTTAGGTATAAGAATCCTTAGAACTCCAAGATGTTTAGCATTGTCACGGTCTCATTACATTGAAAAAGTACTTGACTAGTTCAAATATTTGGATTTTAATATTGTCAAGACTCCAATAATGTGAGCTTTACACTTCAAAAGAATGAAGGTGAAAGTGACTCATAATTGGATTATACTAGAGTATTGGGAAGTATGATGTATATCAAAAAGTGTACGCGATCAGATATAGCTTGTGCTATTAATAAACTGAGTCGGTTCACAAATAATCCCAATTAAACTCATTGGATGAAAATGAAAAGAGTTTTGGGGTATTTAAAACATACTCAAAACTATGTCTTGCATTATACAAATATCATACAGTATTGAAAGGATATAGTGATGTAAATTGGATCACCGGGATCAAATAGAGTAAAATCCACGAGTGGATATGTATTTACTCTTGGTGGAGGAGCAGTCTCTTGGAAATTTTCCAAAAAGACATGTATTGCTAGCTCTACAATGATCTCTGAGCTAGGTGCTCTAGATAAGGTCGGTGAACAAGTTGAAAGACTCCGGAATTTCTTGATAGATATTCTTTTTGGCCCAAACCTTTGGCATCAGTATGCATACACTTTGATAGTCAAGATGCAATAGGTAAGGCATGGAGCATGATGTATAACGGAATGTCTCGTCATATAAGACATAGACATGATACCGTTAGAAAACTACTCTCTAGTGGAATTATCACAATTGACTATGTAAAGTCAAAGGATAATGTGTCGGATCCACTTACAAAAAGGCCTAACTAGAGAGAAAGTTGAAAGATCATCTAAGGGAATGGATTTACGGCTTAGGACAAGTCATCATGGCGGTAACTCTATCTAGCAGACTGGAGATCCCAAGAGCTAGATTCAAGGAGAAAAACAAAGTTGTGACTGACGGTTCGGCATTGTCAACTAACTCAATCCATTCTCATGATGAAGACAATGCTCAGGAACAAGGATACATCATTAAGGCTTGTTATAGAGTTAATAAAGCTTAATGTTTTTAATGATTTGCTAAGTTTGGCAGATTTGACCAAATAGTGTATCTACGCGATAACACGGTTAGAAATCACCTATGTGAGTGTGAAGTGTAAGCCGCTTCAAAGAGGATGATTGTCAAAAGCCCATCTCTCTATACACTCATGAAACCAGGAGGTGTTCATGGCTGAAACGAACACAACCGTAAGAACCATAAACGGTAAAGGGTTAATTGTGTGACATATGGTTGTCTAGGTATACACCAAAGCTCGACGGTTCAAAGATATCGCATCTACCGATTGACCGAGTATATCCGACATATGTTCACTACGGAAAGTCCAAGGGGAAACCTACTTATCCAGATGCAATTAATTCTTGCTTGTAAAGTACACATATTTGTCCGTTTCTTTGTCTTGGAGTCATTCCCCATTCATGCGGGGGATTGTTGGGTTTTTAAAAGGTGTGAATGGAAAATGAAGAGTTGCGACTTTTATGAAGAGTTGTGACTTTAATGAAGAGTTGCGACTTTTATGAAGAGTTGTGACTTTGATGAAAAGTTGCGACTTTTATGAAGAGTTGTGACTTTTATGAAAAGTTGCGACTTTTATGAAAAGTTGTGACTTTTATGAAAGGTGGTGACCTTTCCGAAAGATTGTGACTTTTCCAAAGGTTTGTGACCTTTCCGGTAAGGCACATTAAGAACCTTTTCACACTACCCTTTGTTTTCTATAAATTGAGGGATTTCCTCTCATTTTATGAACGAATTTTCTGAACTTCTTCTTCTACTACTAAATCTAGTATTCTAAGTGTACTTTACTGCCGTTGAGTGGCTCGCTGACACCAGCGTTTTGGGTATCAATACACTGGTGATTGAGATCATTCTATCCTGGGAGGACATATTCCAAATCAAACCTCGGATACTAGAGGGGAATAATTTCCTTAAGGGGACACTGTGCATTCAGTGGGCTTGATCTTCTTTCTGTTTTTCCAGATTCTGGTATGTGTTACAGATTTTAGATTTGTGAATTAATTTATGTTCTTCTGTTCTTCACTGGTTCATTAAACTTTGGTAACTTCGTGTTTCTGCAAAGTTTGTTGGAATCAGTAAGATTCTTTAAACACAGATTGACAACAATTCTTCTTTAAGAAAAAAAAATATTTCGTATATTTTATCTAATTTGTTTCTGATTCTAGTTTCTCTACTAGTTTTAATTTTCTAGTTGTGAAAATGTTCTTAAACTTTATTGTGTCTTACCAAGTTCTTCAAAGTTTTGTTCTAAATATCTTGGGAATACAAGACGAACAACAGTGACGACAACAACAATAAAAGGGGAAGAGGGGGAAAGGAGGGAGGAGAAGATACGGTCTTTGTGTAAATAATAAAATTTGAGGGTTTTAAAATTAGTGTAACTACCATTAATCTTACTAAAAACTGATTTTATTTTTTTTTGTTCCGAATTTGTAACGGAAAATATTTAAGCCAATAAAATATGAGAAAAATTGAAAAACATTTAGTGAAAATTTACCAAACACACTAATATGGAGTAGTTAACGTTGTTTTTGAACATGATGATAGTTATTCTCTTTTGTTATGCTTATGAGATTTCTTCAAAGTTGCTGAACTATATTACTTGTATGGTGGTTTTAGTTGTTATTGCAAAAATGAAAAGATTTTGAGCTCTGTTTTTTGACATATCCAATCTTAATGGAGTGTATATATATATAGGATATATTCTTGGAGGTTAAAAATATCGTTGGGTTCACTAAAGAAGCAAATGAAGTGATGGAGCGGCTTGTTGGAGGAACAGAGGAGGTAGAATGCATACCTATTGTGGGTATGACTGGACTTGGCAAAACCACACTGGCAAGAAAAGTATGGAGTGATTCTCAGATTACAGCTGAATTTTCCAACAACATTTGGGTTTCTGTCGGACAGTCCAACGAACTAAAGAATATCTTTTTTGTGATTCTCAAATCATCTACGGGACCCAATCAAGAATTTCGCTGTAATGGTGAGAATGAATTAGCTAAAGTAATAGCTAGTTTTGTGACTGAACAACAACAACAGCACAGGTGTCTCATTGTGTTGGATGATGTGTGGGCGAGTGAACTTGTAGATTTTTTCAAAAATGTTCTCCCAGAAAACAAGAAAGGACATAGGATCTTGATGACCACTCGCCGCAGAGATTTGGCTAGCTGTGCAAGTGAAAGACCTTATCATCTCAAGTTTCTCACTGGAGAAGACAGTTTTCGGTTGCTGGAAAAGAGAGTTTTCGACAATGGAAGGTGTCGAAATGATTTAGTAGAGCTTGGAAAGAGTATTGCAAGTAAATGTGGTGGATTACCACTTGCATTAGTGGTAATTGCTAGAGCTTTAAAAGTTAATCAGACCGTATATGAATGGAAAAGGATCGAGAACAACTTTTGGCAGTATGTTGTGAAAGAGAATGACACAACAAGCTGCTGGAAAATTGTGGAAGCCAGTTATGAAAGTTTGTCCTCTGAAATGAAGGCGTGCTTCTTGTATTGCCTAGCCTTTCCAAAAGGCTATGATATCCCTTTTCAGATGTTGGTTCGCTTGTGGATGGCGGAGGGGCTAATAGAGTCAAGTCCAAAAAAATTCTCTTCCTCTAAGGACAAAGCAGAGAATTATTTGATGGAGTTTGAGAATTTGGACCTTGTGATAGTGTCGAGAGAGATTACTGGTTCGATAAAAAGGATCAAATGTAATGACATATTCTATGAGTTCTACAAGATGGAGGTGACTACAGAAAGTGTTTTTCAACTACTACGTCTAAAACCTGATCTTCCATCCATAAATGATCCTGATACTTCTCGTCGATTGCATATTGAATCATGTGATCTGTCACATTTTATCTCCAGAATTCCCAGTGCAGAACATGTTAGATCTTTCTTATGTTTTTCCTCGGAAGATCAAGATCTAGACCAACAAATTAAGTTATCTTCTGATGTTGACATTCAACTCATCCCGAAAGCATTTCCCCTTCTCAGGGTTTTGAAAATTGAATCAATCAACATTCCCTCCTTGAAGAATCTTAACCAACTATTTCATCTGAGGTACATTTCTATCTCAGGTAATTTCAAGGAACTTCCTGCATTCTTTAGTAAGTTTTGGAGTTTACAATCTATTATAATTAATACATCCCAGCCCACTCTCAACATAAAAGCAAATATATGGAACATGTCAAAGTTGACGCATTTGAAGACCAACAAACCTTCTAAATTGCCTCTCCCTTCAACCCAAAAGGGAAAAGGTTCCTCCTCTCTTCAAACTCTTTCTAAAATTTCACCTGAAACTTGCAACAAAGATGTGCT
Source organism: Solanum stenotomum (assembly GCF_019186545.1). Taxonomy (NCBI): domain Eukaryota; kingdom Viridiplantae; phylum Streptophyta; class Magnoliopsida; order Solanales; family Solanaceae; genus Solanum; species Solanum stenotomum. Next base: position 72,476,628 of record NC_064283.1, on the reverse strand, counting down.
CGGAGGGGCTTCGAACAGCCTCAAAAAATTGAGTATTCAAGGGAACATAGAAGATTCTCTTAAAACTAACAGCAGTACTTTTGAAGGGTTTCAAACTTTTCAAAAGTTTGAGAGCCTAGAAAATTTGAAACTGATGAGTGATGCTTGTTGCCATAGTAATGCTTTTCAGCTTCCAAAAGCATTATTCAAATTTCTACTCAAGCTTAAGAAGTTAACTTTGTCAAAGACGATGTTTGGTTGGGAAGAGGCGACTAAACTGGGGCAATTACCATGCCTGGAGATCCTAAAGTTGGAAAAGGAGGCATTCACAGGGAGTATATGGAAGCCGGAGGAAGGTGATTTTTGGAAACTGCAGATCTTGTTGATTCATAACGATGAGCTCCAGATTTGGAAGGCTTCACGATATCACTTCCCCGAACTTAGGGTACTTGTTCTTAAGTGTCCTAATCTTGGGAGTGTGCCAGCTGAACTATCTCAGTTTCAGCAGCAGAGTATAATTACTGGCCCTGAAAACATGCTCTGAAAAGCATAAATTCTTAGCTCATTTGTATTTCTCCGGTGTGAAGCTGATCCCAGGGCTACTCAGTGAAGTTAAAAGGTCAGTTAAAATTTATTTTGTCTTGAAATGATTATAAATCTCCATTTCCATTTTACTTGGCTCCTGTTGCGTCCAAATGCACACACAAGTCCTCACGGTTGTACAAGTAGTATAGGATTATGAGTCCAAATATCGTACTCACAGAGACTTCATGTCCATTAAACTATAGAATTGCGTGGTAGTTTTAAAACTTATCTGAAACAGTACTATCCTTTTTATTGCAGGGAAGTTTGATCAGGACACTTTGCTGGGAGCCCGGGATCATGGACAGATCTCTTTAATATGGTCATGTCACTGTGTCTCATGCATATTTTCTGTAATCTTGTAAGATCATTACAATGAAGAATGCTTCTTGTCTTTTGTTTATTCAAGTTAATAATAATAAGTCTCTCCATGATTTGACATTTGGGTTTGTGTGGTCTACTAATTGTTCAAAGACATGTTATGAATCTCAAGTATTTAGTATGTATAATCAATCTTTGTGATGATTCTGGTTATTTTTAAAGAGTTATAACTTAGATACACTCGTTTGTGTATCTTTTTTTTTTTTTATATATAATCAGATCATTTCCAACGCACGCTATCTTCATCACCTAGTAATAACTAATTGCTCTGGGTTTACGTCGGTCAGGATTACAGAATAAAGGATATTCTTCTTATGATTCTTCACGAAGTTGTTGATGTTGTAAAGAGAGTTTTCCTAAGAAACAAAAAGGAGCATCGAATCATGACAGATATCTGGCTTCGTATGCCAATCCAGATCCTAATAACCTGAAATTCGTAAATGAAAATGAAAGTTTTGAATTGTTGGTAAAGAGAGTTTTTGACAAAGGAAATTGTCCTGTTGAGTTAGTTGAACTTGGACAAACCATTGCACGAAAATGCAAATTAAAGGAGTATGTACCATTTGAAATAGTGCTGATTGCAGGACTATTAAGAGGTCGTTCGAACAAAAGTGACTGGGCAAGAACTGAAAAAAATGTGTCCCAATATCTTTATAAAGAGAATAAAGATTATGGTGTATTTGTAGAGATGAGTTACAATCGTTTGCCTCAACAAGTGCAGATGTGCTTTTTGTATTGTGGTGTCTTTCCTCCGGGCTTTGATATTCCTTGTTTATTGAACTTTTACATGATTCCAACTTTCAACCAACAGGCCCTAAAGTTTATTGAACTTTAAGTGATTCCAACTTTCCAACGCTCTCTAACAAAGACGGTTATGTACCCATAACTAATTACTTTGTAGTTACTATTATTTATAGTAATAACTAGCTAACAATGTGAAAATGCAGTTTTACCAGATTCAGAAAGTTAGTTAAGAAAATTGTTAACTAATTTACAGCCTTTAAGTAATTAGTTGATTTGCCAATCAGAAAGTTAGTTAAGAAAATTGTTAGTATATATATATATGTACACATCTGCCCTGACAATGTCGATTCTGCAAGAAAAAATATTTTATCAACTAGACGAAATTATGTCGAATTTTGACAAAAGGATGGATGCAACACTATAATAAAAGAACCTTTTGTGGCGACGCAAATCTCCATAGAAAGTCAAAATNGGAAAACATTTTCCATGGAAAACATTTTCCTTCATACCAAACACACCCTAAGTGGTTGATACTTTTCTGTGGCAACAACATAAGTCACCACCAAGAGTTTAGCTTTTTGTGGCGACTAATACCGCCACAAAAATGTATTAAAATTTCCACGAAAACCACCCAACAAAAAAGGTAAAATATTGGGAAAATGTGAATAATTATTTTGTTTTTAATTCAATTATTTAATGACAATTGCAATACTTTTCACTTTTCAGATACACCTATAACGTTGGAAGTGAAAGGTGCTTACCATTCGAGCAACCCTCTCTTGTTTGTCATTATTTATTTTATTTTTAACTTCATTCACTTTTTTCATATTTAACTTCTACAGAAATAATATATTATATCATCATTTATACACATACACAAATACACGAAATTACCACCCATATTTCATTCAAATGTAGATTAGATTTAATGTCTATCAATAATTGGCAAGAGTTTACACGATAGATTTTTCTCAATACAAACCCCATATTGTATTTGTCTTTATCTGTCATGGTACTAAAATACCAAATAGCTGAAAGTCAACCTCTCTTCTTATTTTTACATTAACTAAATCAAAGATGTACACAAGCGTTTGACATGAGAAAAAATATTTTTATATTTTCTCATTTTGGTGGGTTTATATGTTCGTGTATGTGTATATAAATTTCACTTCTATCTTATTTTGTATTATCTATATAGATAAATGAGTTTTAATTGTCACTAATAAAATATTACTTAATTATTATTTAAAATTTACTTATCCTACAAATAAATGATTTTTAAAATTTATTATAAAGTCCACTACTATTCTTGTTAATTATTTTTTGTATTACATGATTGAAACATGTTTATAAAGTTATATTTGTTATTTTACTTATGTAAATGTGTATATTAGAGTTTTGATTATTATTAATTAATTTATTTTTTCTTATGAAGGAAAAATTACTTGGATGAATACCTTTTAATAAATAATTATTGATTTTAGCGATACTTTTTATTTATTATCATTTATAGCAATACATTGCAATACTATGTTAAATCTGCAATATGTATTAAAAGTGAATTACGTATGCAATATATATGTATTATAATTGTTTTTTAGAATATATTATGTTTGTTTGGTAAGAATTTGACACATTGTATTATAAGTGTATTAAAATGTGTGATAAATGTATTATCCACCAATAAAACTTGTATTATATGTGAATAATAAATTGTTCTTTGTAATATGTATTAAACATGTATTATAAATATATTAAAAGTGATCAAGTGAAAAAAAAAGAAGTTATTGCTATAAATGATAAATATTTTTTTATTATAATATATTTATGTAAGTTTCCTTTATGTAAGTTAGTATTGAACATCATCAACTTATATATACTCAGTTAGTATTTCAATAGAATTGATAATATGCGGTATATATATATATATATATATATTTTGAAAAAGAGAAGTAAATATTTCAAAGTAGTTAGTTTTAAAGTATTTAATATTTATTGCATTAAAAGAAGTTAAGGATAAATTAGTGAATAAATCTCTTATTTATAATAATTAAAGGTCGTTTAAAATGAAAATGTGACAACTAAAATATGATGAATATAGTATATACATTTTTGACTAAAATAAGTAACAAAATATATGAAACTACTCATAATGCTTCATATATAAGTAAGTCTACCACTATTAAAACTTTTCAATATATGTCTACAATTTTGAAAGGAGCTAAGTTAATTAAAATAGGATGGAAGAAATATCAAATTCCTATAAATACTTATTTAGTACAAATAATGGACCATAATAAAACTTTGAACTTACATCCAAAATCTTTATAAAAATGATAGAATTAGTGGAGACTACAAAGTTGCCACCAATCCTCTTGAGTGACGATGAAGTAGCCACCAAAAGACCTTTTATAGCGACAATTTCTTCGTCGCAACCAATTAATTTTTCAGTCATATTTAGTGGGATTATTTGTGGCGACGGTGATTAAGTCGCCGCTAAATCTATGCATTTTGGCAACACTTGTCACTGAGGATTCATCTCTTTTTGTGGCGATAAGATAAGTTGTCCCAAAAGCTCTGATTTCTTATAGTGCAACTGGAGGACTTCGCAAAGGGTTACCTAACTTAGTATTTTCATTTAAGCTCACTAATTAACTTCGGGGTTCTGATGAAATTTTATGTGTTAGTATTAGTATGATCACAATTCACTTCATCATTCCTAGCACTCGAAATTCTATTAAGTCTTTTACCTACCTCTCCTAAGTCTCCCCCCCCCCCCCCCCCCCCCCCCCCCCCCCCCCCCCCCGCTCCCCTACCCTGCACGCACCACCATATGGTACTGCCTGTCATATCCATTCTACGCGCCTCTATCACCTGTCCTGACGACATCTCGATGTAGTCCCTATATATCATTTCTACAAACAAATATATTATTAGATAGATAAAATTATGTCAAATTTCGATTAAAAAAAAAAGGATGTAACATGAGTTCAATTGCTAAATGACAAATTAAGGGTCAAACTCATTTAAAAATCAGAACCTGTTATTTTATTCATTGGATATGCTAAGATATTAAGATTGAAAATACCTAGTTGATCTACTAATTTGACTTTGTGTATAATCATACTCCTTGTGCCCGTTATATCACACGTTCTCAAGTCGTTGAACCTCTATAAAATAAAAATAGTGTACAGCTAGTTATACTTTGTTATTTAATTTTACTATCATGATTGGCAGTGTGAAAGGCACCTTGTAAGATCCAGTTCTAGCGGTAAGTAAAATTAATAAATTACAAATGATGATGCCACTTATAATTAATTTATACTTATCCTCCAATCATGGACTTAATTCAATTATTAAGCCAAAGTCATTATATAATCAAGTTATTCCTGTGAATTAGTTGTTGTTTGTTAATTTAAACATAGTATGTAGTCATATGAATTCTATATTTTAAATGCGGCCGGAACATAAATTTATATACAAAAATTCACATTACAATAGTAGTGGATTATTTTCTTAATTACGCAAATATAGGTCTATAGTTAACAATAATGATTTATATATACATCAGTTATTAGACGATTTAGACCTATATACATCGTTAACACATTTTGTTAACGAGAGGTATATTCGCTCCTTTCCCAAAAAAGTTTGCAAGTAAATATCCCCAATCTAGTGTGTTGAGGCATATTGATGATAAGGTATTTTCTTTGCATTTTTTTAATTTGCACCTGATGTTTGATATCCTCATTGGAGCGGAGCCCGATTATTCTGATTAATCAGGGCTCGAACATGAGACATTTGGTTGAGGGTGGAGCAGTTTCACCATTGCACCACACCCATGTTGGTGCCACTATTTTATTTTCGGAAAAGGGTCAAAAATACCCTCAAACGATTCGAAATAGCTCATATATACCCTTTAATTATGTTTGGGATCAAAACTACCCTTGCCGCCTATGTTTTGAACCACAAATACCCTTGAAACGTTATATTTGCCATTAGAGTTGACATGACAGTCCACACAAGCAGTCCAACATGGCAAAAATACATTCCTTTCAATAATGTTGTTCTTCCTGTTCATCCTTATCACAAAAAGAAAATCAAATATAATTCTTTCACTGTTCTTTTTTGAGTTGTTGTTCGGACTTTGAAATTCTAATTTCAAAGTGTGCTAGAGTTTGTTTGAGGTTGTAATTGTGTGTTGAAGGATCAAGTTCATTGTTTGGGATTTGGGGTCATAGATTCACAAAATCGATTTTTAGATTTTCGAACTTTTAAGAACTCTTTCATATTTTTTTTTTTTTTGAGATTTCAACTCAAATCTTCAAACTAAAAAATCAGTCGTTAAATGTCAATTTCCAACCTCAATTGCAATATTCAAGCAATTTTTAGTAACATTCAGTTAAATCTCTTCAAATTTTTGCACTTCAAAAACCCAAGAAAAGCTAGAAATTTCTCACCAACAAGCTTTCAAATGAGTAGCTATTTTCGAGTTTCAACACAAAAACAATGACTTCAAGAGTTTTTCAATATCTTTCAACCTTGAGAATTAAATTTTCACCCTCAGATTCGATGACATCAAAACCCAAACAATGAACTCGATCATTCAACACACAACTACTATCTCAAATGAACTTCAGCGCACTTCGAAATTGAAATTACAAAGTCCGAACAATAACTCAAACAAAAATAATGAAAGAACTATTTTTGATATTTTTTTAAGGGAAAAGGGACAAATATACCCCCGAACTATCGTAAATGGTATGTAGATACCCTCTGTCATACATTTGGGACATTGGTGCCCATGCCATCCAAAAACACGAGCATATATGCCCTTCACTCTAACGAAAGACTAAATAGGGACACGTGACACAATTTTATCCGTCGATCCGATATTTAATAAATGTCGGGTCGGTGGATAAGATTATGACACATGTATATCCGTTAGTATAAAGGGTATATATATGCTTTAGTTTTTGGACGACAAGGGCACCAATGTCCCAAAAGTATGACGAAGGATATTTGCATACCATTTACAATAGTTTGGGGGTATATTTATCCTTTTCTTAATTAAAAAATTGTGATAGAGATGAACAAAGAAGAAGAACATAATTGAGAGGAAGAGATTTTTGCCATGTTGGACTGCCTAGGTGGACTGCCATGTCAGCACATATGGCAAAGATAACGTTTTAAGGGTATATGTGATCCAAAACATAGACGGTAAGGGTAGTTTTGATCTAAACATAAATGAAGGGTATATATATATGAGCTATTTTGAATAGTTCAAGGGTAATTTTGACCATTTTCCATTTTATTTTTAATACGGAAAAGGATCGTATTTGCCCTTGTACTCTCATAAAAGGGTTATATTTGCCCTTCATTATACTTTTTTGATATATTTATCCTTGCCATCCAACTGAAGATACATATTTGCCCTTAAACCGTTAAGTTTCATATCTCCACTTTTATCATCCTACGTCTACATAGCATGCCTACATAAACTTAGAATCAAAATTTATTTCTTTATTTGGTATCATATCAAAATTCATCTCAATTTATTTTATCTTACTGATGATGGATTCCCAAATTAAATTACACACTCATATATTTAGCGTTGAATGTAAAAAAAGTATGTTAAAAATTTTCATATCATATGAAAAAGAGATGAATGATCTCCTTAATAATATATAGCTTAGACAATTTTTTCATAAGAACTAAAAACATAATATCCAAATTGCCAAGAAACTACCTTATAATTAAATGTCTAATTGTCAGAGACTAATTAATGGTGTCCACTTGCAAATATATTTATGAAAATTATGGGCAAACAACTAGCATTATATTATATTTGTTAAATTATTGTTACCTAGCCGGTGCAATTAAAATTAGAATAAAGAAAGAGTTAACTTAAAATAATTCAAAAATAAAGTCAACTTAATTTTTCATTTTACCTTTGTTCATATATACTGCAACTATCTTCTTCTCTTCTCTTATCTCATTTGTAAACCAATTTTGTAACATCGATCCAATGGCGGATGCTGTAGTGAATTTTCTCGTAGAGAATTTATTGCAGCTGTTAAGCGAAAATATAGATCTGATAAAAGGCGTAGACGACGAATTCAAATATTTACTGGAAGAAGTGCAACGCCTGAAAGCATTCCTTGACGATGCTGCTAAATTCTACAGCGAGAGCAGTTTATGGGATCAATTGGTGAAAGAAATTCAAAAATTGGTACATAAATCTGAGGATACAATTGATAAATTTCTGGTTCAAGCGAAGCTTCATCGAGATAAGAATAAAGTTGAAAGATTCTTTGATGTCGCTCATATGGCAGTAGTTAGGGCTCTTGCAGCTGATATTAAAGACATCCATGAGAAGGTGAAGAAACTTCGAGAAGATAACAAAGACTCATTCAAGCCTAAACCAATTCTTGACGTCCCTAAAAAACTCCACGAAGTAACACAGGTATGCTAAAATCAATCCACCGAAAAAATTCTTCCTGACAATGAATATTATTACATTTGCTTATTTCTTCAACTTCATGATCGGTCAAGCAGTACCAGTTGAGCTGGCTGATATACCTAATCTTCGCGAGATGAAGTTGGAGAACACAATCAAAGCAGTCAAATCTGCAAAAGATATACTGGAACTTAAGAAATCTCAAAAAATAATATTCAAGCTCAGCATATTCCCTCCTGAATCTGAATCCAAGGCCACACAGTGAAGTTGAAAGGTTAGTCGAATTTATTTGTATTATAGTACGACTATATATCTTTGTTCCCACTTGGCATACATTTTCCGTGATGCGATCTATCTTTATACATGTCTCATTTAGTAGAATATATAACATTTTGTAAAACACTAATTATTTCTCTTACATTCTGAATGCACTCTGCAACACTTTTCCTCTCTTTGCTTCCCTGTTATTTCATTAACCAATTTTCCTCCATTCTGCAGGAGAGAATCGGGACTTCGATCTGGCCGTCATGTGTATGATGTCGTGGCATTTTATGTTTTCTGTCGTCCAGTCATCTGATAAGGTTGTTCCAATAAAAAAACATGTTTGGCTTTTTTGATTTGTAATACGTTAAATAAATGGAGTATGTACTCCCTGGAGTTGTTGTTTTTTTCGAGTTTCTGATCAGTTGGAGTGTTTTCTTTTTTCAATCGTAAGCCTGTTTGCTTCTTTCACTATTCTGTTGTATTTGATTTGTTTCAGTGTAAAACATACAGTTGCTTTTATCTTTCAATAAAATGTTGTGTGTTTTGTTTACAACTTGGAATCGTTCAGATGAATTTTCTAGTTATTTCTGAATTGGAAGGTTACAAGTTCAAAATACAAATGTTCTTTGTGATATTCCCAAAAGATTAGTACAGACAAAGAAATATTCAAATTATCCTACGGTATTCCACTTGGTGAAACTTGCTCTACTTCTATTAGATTTTTCGACGATTGACCTGCGAGCGGAGTCAAATGAGTGATGATTTTTTTTAGTGGGTGGTTGATGCCTCATTTAGAAAACGATGTGTTTGATAGTATTTCTAATGATGTAATTAGTATTAAGACATTTCAAGATATGAAATTTCGTAGAATACAATTGTAATAATATAGGAAGTTACATTATTTCAGGGTGTTTTGTATTATTTTGAAGTCATTGTTAGGGATATGACACACCCTTTAAACATAAATTGAAGATTACTTTCCATTATTATCCTTTTGATTATTTTCAAACTAGTTTCCTATAAAATGTAAAGTAATTAAGAATCTTTCATTAAATAAGGGGAAAAGTACAAGTACAACTAGACTATGATCGAAATCTCAAAGACACACCTTAACTAAACTAATGTCCTATTACCCCCTTGAACCCATTTTTTTTTGTAATTTTGTGCACATTTTTGGCTTACGTGGCATCCAAATATCTCCCACGCGTCTCAATTGCGTGGAGTCACGGAGTGTGCCACGTAAGCCAAAAGGTGTACAAAATTACAAAAAAAACTGAGTTAAAGGGATAATAGGACCTTAGTTTAGTTAAGGTGTGTCTTTGAGATTTTGGTCATAATCTAAAGGGGTACTTGTTGCCTTACAAGGGATAAGTATGAAGAAAACAAAGTCCCGACGCTTCCTATAATTATAAAAAAATCACTTATATTAAATTATAAAAAAATCTTAACAATTCACTTAATATAAATTAGAGAAAGTACTTCCTTAATAACTTACTTTTGAGGTAAAGTTGAGACCCAATGATAATTTTTTTACAAAGACTTGAGTCTAGAGGAAAATATATAATTGCCAAGAAACTACCTTATAATATTAACCTAGAAATGCCTTAGACTAATTAATGGTGTCCACTTGCAAATTAATATTCCCTCTGTCCCAATTTATGTGGCACTTTTCGTTTTTCGAGAGTCAAACAGTTTAAGTTTGACCGGGAATTTGCCCATAGAATCTTCAATTTTTTAAAAATGAAATTTATATATTTGTAAACTACGTAAAAAGTACTATTAGTCACAATAATTGATAATTCAAAATGTTAAAAAGATCTATGAAAAATTTACGGTCAAAGATAGATTTGTTTGAATCTTGAAATCCGAAAAGTGCCACATAAAATGGGATGGAGGGAGCATATTAATGGGTCATGGGTAAACAACTAGCATTATGATAGAAAATTTGTTAAATTATTGTTACTGGCCGGTGCATTTAAAATTAGAGTCAGAAAGACTTGATTAAATAGTTCAGAAAAATAAAGTCAAGTTAATGTTGAGATTATTTTATTATTTACACTAGTTTAAACATAAATAAATCCACTGGCAAGATTTAACACAATGAAAAGTTATAAGCTTCTTAAATAGGCATTTAAGTATACGACACATAAACTAATATATAATCTATTATTTTTTTACTAAAGTTGAATAAATAATTGTTCTATACTAAATACTACATCTGAACACATAATATCTCAACATTTTTAAGAGCTAACTTTTAGATTTGATTCAGATTCAGAATCTATTTCCTTACCTGATATCAAAGCAAGATTTATCTCAGTTATATTTCACCGATGATGGATCCCCAAATTAGAGGTGGGATATTAAAGAGTCTCAAAGAGACGAATGATCTCTTTAATAAGTTTCAAAGCTTAATAGCTAAAGCGTACTTACGTGTTCAAAGGGTATACAAATTTACACTACTAAGTGGAACCAAACCATTCAACTTGCCATTTGCCCTTAGAGACCCAAATTGTCAAGAAAACCTTATAAGCGTGTCCACTTGCAAATATTTTTATAAACAAACAACTAGCATCATATTAGATTTGTTAAATTATTAGATTTAAAAAAGACTTGATTAAATAATTAAGAAAAAAGAGTCAACTTAATTTTTCATTTTTCATTTCTTCATATATACTAAAGCTAGAGAACCTCTCATTGCTAAAGCTATCCTCCTCTGCTCTCACATTTGTTAACCAATGAAAGAAATCGATTGGAAGTAATGCAGGTATTTGTTTACATGTCTTTTAAATATTTTAAGTTGTTAGTTGTCATCTGTATCATAAGACAAGTGTCTTATTTGTTCAATTTTATATATGTTTAAGTGTCTACTTGTGCACACCCAAAGCTGAAGGACATAGATGCGACCTGAAGCCAAGTAAAAGGGGAGTATTTATGTATCATGCCTTCTGTTATTGCCTTGTATATCCATTTGACTTCAATTGCTTGACGACCCTTAGAAAGAGTCGTTAACTCTTAAGTGTTGTTCTTCTCTATTTACTTAATTTCCACCCCTACAGCTTGTCTTCACATTTTGTGTGTAACAACTTCTTTAAAATTCATTAATTCACTATCAACAAAGGAATAATATTGAAATTCAAAATTGGTTAACTGTTTGGTATCATTATAGAGATCTTAGATGACGTTCCTCATGTTTTATGATCTTTCACTTGAAATCTCTTGAAAAGAAGGATGCAACATATGCTATAGAAGGAGGTGGTGTAGTCATGTGTATGTTCATAGTAGAAAATCATAGCCTTCGAGTTTCATATCCCTCCTTCATCAAATTCAACATCACGACTAGCCATCACAATATTGTTGTTGCTTAGGTTGTATAACTCTTAACCTTTTGAACTCATGTCATAGTCAACAGACACATGCTTGACATTTTGATCGTCAAGTTTAGCACTCCCTTGTTGTGGCACATGAGCATAGACTATGCTTCACATGCTTGATACTTGATTTTCTTAAAACACTACGTACACCGTACATCACTATAAAACCACTCATACACTCTATTTTTCGTTACAGACTATTTTCTGTTGAATATTATTTGTTTGGAGACGACGGGGCATAACTTGAATTTTCTTTTATCAAAGTAATAACCCGCTTTGGTCTTACAATCTTGATCACACTTGTTGCTTGCTTCAACAACACTTTTTACTTGAGCACTCACTCTTGTTTGCTCTCTTACTTTCTTACTTGGTTTGTTACTTTGTTTCTTGCTTGGTTGCTTTCTTGGTTGCTTACAACTCAAATGGACCACCTCTATTTATAGGAGTTGGTTGAAGAATCTAGAGAGATACATACTACTCTATTCTAGAATATTCCTAACTATCTTTTTCTAGAACTATTCTTTCTAGAACATTTGTAGACTATTCTTTCTAGAATACTCATTCTAGAGATCTTCCTTCTATTCTCTACACCTCCGGAATATTCTAGATTTTTCTTGATTTATCTTAAGTAAATAATTACATTGGTGATGAATTCTTAACACTCCCCCTCAACACCAACTTAATTTTTTTCTTTGCATCTGTTATGAGCGATTCCTGAAACTTTGCAAGCATCATGCTGTCCATACCCTTTGAGGATCTCCACCTTCGTCGAATTATTACGATCCCTACTCTTTGAAGCTTCTTCAAAGGTAGTAGCCTCTTTGATGTTAACCACCTCGGTTAATGTTGCATCTATGTACTTGGTATTTGGACACTTCAGTCGTGTAGACCTCCTCAGTTGTGATTGTGACTCTTCTTGGACTTCTTCTTGCAACTCATTTGGTGTTTCACAAGCTCTAGTTTGCCATAAGCTTTTCTTTTCCTTTTCTGGAGATACCTCCTGGTTAGATTCTATCTTGTTCCCTTGTTCTACTTCGTTGAGCATATTTTGCAGCTTTTGCCCAAGAGCTATTGGACCACCAAGATGACGCTTCGTCAAATACCACATTTCTTAACACATATGTCCAATTTGTGGTAGGGTCACAACACTTCCATTCTTTTCTTTGTTCGTCATATCCAACAAAGATGCAACGAACAACTTTCTTATCAAACTTGCTACGGAGATGATCTAGCACGAACACATAGCACACACAACCAAAAACTCGAAAGTGGCTTACGGTAGGAATCATCTCTTAAGTTTCTCAAATGGTAAGATGAATCTCAATCTTGCTTGCGGTAGCCTATTGGTGATGTGGACAACATTCTTCATGCATTCTGCCCAAAACCTTGCTGGTACATTCATACTATGCAACATACTTCTGCATATCTCTGCCAGATGTCTATTTTTTCTTTCAGCCACTCCATTTTGTTGTGTCGTATTCAGACAAGTTAGTTATCGTCTTATCAACTTCTCTTTAAGATAGTCATTGAACTCTCGTGACGTGTATTCTCCCCCATTGTCCATATGGAGACATTTGATTTTTCTTCCAATATCATTCTCCACATTATATTGGAACTCTTTAAACTTCTCAAATACTTCAGATTTCTCTTTTAAGAAGTAAATTCATACGTACCTTGAGAAGTCATCAATAAATGTTACCATGTAACGGTAACCGCTAATGGAGGACTGCTTCATTGGTCCAAACACGTCTGAGTGTACTAGCTCCAATGGCTCCTTCGCTTGATACTTTAATTCTCCATAGGGAAGTTGATGTGCTTTCCCATATTGACATCCAACATATAGTGTCTCCTCTTATCTCAAGCTTGGGAAGACCTTTTAATTTTGATTGTTGCATCATGATTTTTAGTTTACTATAGCTCAAGTGCCCAAGACGTGCATGCCATAGATCAACTGTTTTATTACTCCGCATTTTCTCAACATAAGTAATCTCTGCTGACATGACGTAGTTTGATTCTAATCTTCTCCTTTCCATGATTGGTATGCTTGTAGCTTTTAAGTTTCGATATACTTTTACGTCATTTGGTCCAAACAAGACATAGTTACCACAATCTGTTAGGTGCGATACAGATAATAAGTTTTTCTTCATACTGTTTACATCCCTACTCTATTCAAATAGGCCGAAACATCGCGATGACTCAAAAATAAACAATTGATCCAATTTTAAAAATTTTAAGAATAAACGAATTTTAAAAGAGTCGCCACCTAGTTTTAGGAAAAACTTGGAAACCAATTAAAAATATGTCTGCGAAACCATTAGATTCTAGGTAAGGGGTTCAAGTTATTTCAAAAGAAAGGTGTTAAGCATCCTTCGAAATCCATAACTATGGGTTCCGACTGAGTTCATGTTTTTTCAAATTGAGGAGAAGATAAAAACAAACACAAATATAATAAACATACAATATACACAAATAATAAAGTAAACAAGTAATAAAAGAAACGACCTAATGTTTTTCTATCGTGAACAATATACACAATAATAAATAAATAAATTATAATTCGAATTCAATTAGAATAGCTTCAATGGAAAGCGACTCCGGGGTACCTTTAACACAGTTAGTAAAAGTGTTAGTAATAAGATGAATAAAAATAAATAAAATAAATAATTAAAAATAAAACCCGTCTTATTAACATGGGAGGCCTTGAGAACGAATGGGTCTGCTTCGCTGGTGGGTTTGGGGTCGTCGGAAAGTGGGTTTTGAGCTGGTGGTTACAGCTGCTGGTTTGGGGTTGTTTGAGGAAGAAATAAAGGTTGTTTGGTCGGGGTTTAGAGGTCGTCTGGCTGACTGGTTTCAGTGGTAATGGAGCTTAAAGGAACGGTGGTGGAGGTTGGTTTGTTTTTCGGTGGGTCTGGTTTTGGATGAAGGAAAATGAAGCGGTTGTTGGCTATTTTCAGGCGGGTTTTTTGTAGTGTGAGCTTGGAGATTCGGTGGCTGTTTTGCTGTTGTTAGTGTCGGTTTCAGGTGGGTTTCCGGCGAAGAGAAGAGGGTCTGAAAAAAATGGAGAAGCGGGGTCGTTTGTGGTGGGTGGTGGCTGCTCGTTCCGGCAATTCCTTTGCCGGAGAAGACAAAGTCTTTGAAGGCTATTTTTTGGAAGACAAAATTTAGTTTTTTCCTTTACTTTTTAATTGCTAAAATCTGAATTTTTCCACTACCCTCCTTTTTTTTTAACCTAATCAAAAACTTATATAGAAAATAATTTTATTGTGGGCTTGAGATTATGGCCCAAAATCATCGGTTAAATAAAATATTTGTATTTGAATAAATTTTTTAGACTGTGCAAAATATCAAAATGAATATTAACAAATGTAAAATAAAATTATATATATATATAATGAACGTAATTAATGACATGTAAAAATGCAATTTTAAAATTAACTAATAAAAGAAAAATCCTAAATTTTGACAAATAAAGATAGTTATCAATAAACTTATTTAAAATTATAAAAAATGTATTTTGAACAATTGAATAAATAAAATGTAACATCCGGCAATTTGAAATAACTATGAAGTTGCTTAGAATTGGAAATAGTCATTTTGGAAATAATTAAAATTCTGGAAATTTGGTCAAGTATGGAAGAAAGTGAGTTTTTGGTCAACTTTGAACAGTCATAACTCCTAGATCATGATGATTTAGGTGTAGTTCCAGTTATGTTTGCAAAGCTAGTGGAATGATCTTTCCAACGCCATCGAGTTTGCTCGATTCCGAGTTTGTATGAGTGAGTTATGCCCTTTGAAAGCTGGGCAGTTGGCAGGGTCTTTTCCCTAGCCATTTCTTTTGGGGTTATATTGTTGTGTTAGACTGATTTTTAGATCAGTTTGTCCCATTTTAAAGAGTGAAAGTAAGGGTTTGAGAGTGAAGAGGAGAAGAAGAGGAGAAAGAGAAGATCAAGCAAGATTCGTAGAGATCGTCGTGGATTTCGTCGGGGGTGATCCCTATTAAGGTATGTGAGTTCATAGTGTTGGGTTGGTTCTTTCCCCCACATGCCAAACTCATTTTATTTTCAAGAAAAGATTGGTTGTGTTGTTGAAGTTGTTGGAAGTTCTTGTTGGTTTAGCACATGATTTGATTGTGTTTTTTAGTTGAATCTCTTGTGTGTTGAGGGATTTTAAGATCCTTAGTGTTTTGAGTTGAAACCCTTGAAGTTAGGGTGGTTTAGAGTTGGAAAAAGGAAGGAGAAAAGTCGAGTTTTCTGGGGTCAGGGGTGGGGCGTCGCGCCTGCCAGCGTGCCCCAAAAGAGTTTCTGAGTTTTCTCCCTTGGGGCGCCGCGCCTAGCAGAGCGCCAGCAAGTCCCTTCTGAGATTCAAGGGCTGGCGCTCCGCGCCTTGCAGAGTGCCAAGGACGCCAAGTTTCCCCATTCTTTTCATACTCTCTCATGTATGTTCCTTGGTATTGTACTTATGTTTCATAGTTGTTTCTAACACCCTAAGGTACGTCTATATGTCAAGAACTCATCCATAAACATGTGATCATATACCTTGAATCCATAATCCAATTCAAGGCGAGTGAAGTTAGAAGTCAAGAGAAGTTAGAAGTCAAGTGAAGTTAGAGCCAGACTTAGAAGTTAAGAAGTAAGTTATTCAAGAGTCTTTAATGAACGTTTTAACTTCATTTTTAGGCTCAAGTTTCCAGTCAAGCAAAGAGTATAAAGTTTCAAGTTGAGCAAAGGCTATAGAGTTTCAAGTTGAGTAAAGAGTATCGAGTTTCAAGTTAAGAGTCAAGAGTTTAAAGTTGAGTTCATTTCTCAAAAGTTATTAGGGAACTATGTATTCCCAAAGGAGTTTTAAAGAAATGTTTTTACATTTAAACAAGCTTTGGAACTGAGATCTCCACAGAGCCTTCGGGCTAGTTTTTCAGAAAAAAAAAGTTATCGCTTTCTAAATGAAGCAAAAGAGGAAACTGAGATTTCCAAGATAGCCTTTGAGCTAAGTTTTTGAGTAATTATCTCAAATCAGCAGGAAGAAATATGTTTTTTTTAACATAAGAGCCAGTACATTTTTGGGAGTAGTATCGAGCACCGAGTTGGGGGAGCGTTCAAGAAACCCACAGCCCCCATAGAACCATGTTTGTCACCATGGGTAGAAAATGATCATACTTTTTAGATGAATCCTTTTCCAAATAGACTAGTGGATCCATTAAGTAGTTCAGGTCTTATACCTTTGGCCGGGTATAGGATGCTCTGGCAGCGTGAGGTCGATCGCTGTATCATCACTATAGCTCTTATGTGATGGTTGTCGGTTAGAGAAACTCCCACAGCAGTTATTGTATTTTCATACACAGAAATTATTGTATGTTTATATACATCAGTTCAATTGTATTTTTATATACATCTCAAGCTTATTGTATCTTTGTATACACACAGAGTTTATAACAGGTTTTAAACGGCTTTTCTTTATATTGCACTTGTTTTAAATTGCCTTATATTGAAATGAGCCAGTCAGGTTGAGTTGAGTTGAGCCAGGTAAGTTATTCAGTTTCTTCTAGATTTCCTTCTAGCCTATGCTGCTTAGCTTTCCAGCTCGCATACTCGTACATTCAATGTACTGATGCCAGTTGGCCTGCATCTTATGATGATGTAGACACAGGTACCCAGGATCAGCATCCAGCACGCCGTTGATCCAGTTGAGCATTCCAGTGTCAGTGGTGAACCTCCTTGCATTCCGGAGGATTCTGTTATTTTGTGTTCCTAGTTTTGTTTTATTAGAATATTGCGGGGTCTGTCCCAACATCCATCTCAGTATTATAGAGGCTTCATAGACAGTCAGTCAGTTAGTATTGAGTCTCTCATCTATGTATATATGTAAATATTCTATTTTGAGACTTGAGTGGCCTTTTTGGCCAGATTTTATAAGTTAAGTTATTTAATGTCCTTGCATTGCATGAAGTTATTCTATTGAGTTAGGTTTCCGCTGAGTTAAGAAAGCCAGGCCAAGGGTTCGCTTGGGGCCAACAATGGTCTTCGGGTGCCGGTCTCTCCCAGGGTGTAGGCTCGGGGCGTGACATAAAACTTAAAAGTTACACATTTTGAAAATGTTAGGTCAAAATTGGGTGTCAATACATACCTGGAACATGGTAGACATTTTGAAGTTCCACTTGTCAGCTGTGATGAGGCATAAACATCATCTTGCCGATATGAGTTATTGGCATTTTTGAATTATTTGCAGTCACCACAACTCGACCGCATTTATATTCACTCATGTTAATGAGCTTTTTCTCATCACCAGTCATGTGATTGGAGTATCCTGAATCATTGATCCAATCATGTTCATGGTCGACCAATTTCTCACTCACAGTTGCAAGTGCAATCTCCTATTCTTTGTTAGAGTGATAAGTGACAAGTGACAAGCTCCTCTTGTTGATTAGTTTCTTCAACTGCATAAGAGGTCTCAAAATCCTAAATTTCTTCTTCATCTTTCTTATTTTGAGTAGAAATAGCTACATTACCTTCAATTTTCTTGTACCAGCAGTCTCTCGCATAGTGTCCTTTCTTTCCACAATTGTAGCACTTCTGCATTTGCCGGTTGTTGAAGCCTTTCGCCTGTTTGTTTTGTCGTTGAGTTCTTTGATGTTTATTCTCTTGGTCTCGCCCTGGCCGTGAGCTTCTCTTCGCTTTTCTTTTTTGATAGGCTTGCCTTTTGCTGAAGAGCGCCTTATCTTCGTCTTTTATAGTAATACTTGATAATGGCTTCTCCAAATCTTCTTCATTTGCCAATAGATTTTCCAACTCAGATAAAGTTGGTTCTGTGGCCCACCCTCGTGTGGCTATAATTATGCCTTTGTACTCTGGCCTTAGACCATGAACAATAATTCTCCTCATTCTTGTCTCTGTGATACCATTCTCTGGATCTAATTTTGATATTTCATCAGATAAAGATTTTACCTTTGAGAAGTATTGACTAATTGTCATATTCCGTTGAGAGATCGACAAAAGCTCATTTTCATGCCTTTGTAATCTCACATCATTCTTCTTTGTAAAAATCGTCGCCAAGGTGTCCCAAGCTTCTTTGGGTGTCTTGGCATTCTTAATCCGTTGTAGGAACTCATCCTCGATGGTTACAGTGAGAGCATACATGGTCTTTCCAGCTTTGATCTTCCACCTTTTTGCTGCTTCAACATCTGTTGGTGGTGTTGTGTCTGATCCACCGATGATATCCCATAATTCTTGGCCGAGAAAGTAATATTGCATTCTCGTGCTCCATGATCAATAGTTGCTTGCGTTGAGCTTCTCAACGCTATTGAGAGTGCTTTCAAAATCCATCATTAATTAGTGCCTCGCGATTTGTAGCCTCCGACGGTAGCTTGTAGGATCTCTTTTGAGTTACTACCTTGCACTTATTCACCAGGCTCTGATACCACTTGTTGGATATATTGGTTTGGAGATGACGGGGCACAATCGATTTATCACAACTTGAATTTTATTTTATCAAAGTAAGAACCCGCTTCGGTCTTACAATCTTGATCACACTTGTTGCTTGCTTCAGCAACACTCTTTACTTGAGCACTCACTCTTGTTTGCTCTCTTACTTTCTTACTTGGTTTGTTACTTTGTTTCTTGCTTGGTTGCTTTCTTGGTTGCTTACAACTCAAATGGACCACCTCTATTTATAGGAGGTGATGGAAAAATCTAGAGAGATACATACTACTCTATTCTAGAATATTCCTAACTATCTTTATTTAGAACTATTCTTTCTAGAACATTTCTAGACTATTCTTTCTAGAATACTCATTCTAGAGATCTTCCTTCAATTTTCTACACCTCCGGAATATTCTAGATTTTTCTTGATTTATCTTAAGTAAATAGTTAAGTTGGTGATGAATTCTTAACATTCTCTATCAACTCTCTGTGAACTGCTCTCAATTCTATATAATTATTTCTGACTATCTCCGCTCTGTTTTCTAATACATTCTGTTTGATTATTATGTTCAAAAGGGTCCTTCTTTGGAGAATGATGAAGTGGTCGGGTTTGATGACGATGCTTACAAAGTGATGGAGCGACTTGTTATAGGACCAGTGGAAAGTCTGGACATTATTTTAGTGGTGGGTATGCCCGGACTTGGAAAAACTACACTGGCAAGAAAAATCTACAATGATTCTACACTTTCATTTGAATTTTTCAGCATCCTTTGGGTCTATGTAGGTCAGGAATACAACATAAAGGATATGTATCTTAGGATTCTCAAATCCTTCAAAAAAAAAAAGCATAGAAGATCATCTCAATGAGGATTTGAACACATTAGCTAAGGTAATACGTGATTTTATGATTAAAGGAGGAAGATGTCTCATTGTTTTAGATGATGTGTGGGATGCAGAAGTCATTGATTACGTAAAGAAAGTTTTCCCAGAAAACAAGAAGGGGCATCGAATCCTGATGACCACGCATGACGGATATCTAGCTGCTTATGCCAATCCAGAACCTCATGATCTGAAATTCTTGACTTCAGAAGAAAGTTTTGAATTGTTGGTAAAGATGGTTTTTGGAAAGGGAAGTTGTCCTGATGAATAAGTAGAACTTGGAAAAAGTATCGCAGAAAGCTGTGGTGGAGCACCAGGTGCAGTATCGGTAATTGCAGGGGCATTAAGAGGTCGTTCGAGTAGAAATGATTGGATTTCAGAAAAATATGACAGAACATCTTTTATAATAATAACCAAGAGAGTTGAAAGGTTAGTCAAATTCATTTGCGCACTTGCACTGCTATACTCTTTTCCTCCATCTGCAGAAGGGAATCAGGGCTTCGATCTGGGGTCATGTGTATGATGTCACAGCATTTCATGTTTTTTTGTCATCCTGTCATCTGATATTGTTGTTCCAATAAAGAAAATCTGTTTATCTTTTGTGATTTGTAATAAGTTGCTCTTTGGAGTTGTTGTTTTTCGAGTTTCTGATCATGTGAAGTGTTTTCTTTTTCAAGTGTAGTGTGTTATTTACAACTTTGGAATCTTTCAGATGAATTCTAGTTATTTTTGAATTGGTAGGTTTCAAGTTCAAACTACAAAACCATATATTTGCAAAATGAATTCTAGTTCTCGTGCTTAGATCTTCCATTTGATTACATGATATTAGAGCCTATAGGCTCGTGTCGATCTGTTTTAGCTTTCAAAAATAGGTTTCATCTTGTTTTGGCCATGTTACAGAAGAGGTTTGAATTTCTAATACACTGCTTTAAAGTGGTCATTCTGTGTCACAGCCACCACAGAAGGAGGCGGAGTAGATTTTGGGGTTGAACCAATATCTTCTCCAGAGTCCTGTTGAAAATCTTGCAGAAAATGCTTAAACAGTTAAACCTGTAGAGAATTCTTTATAGCATGAGGCATGTAAATAACATTGTCCTTGAGGATATTTCACCCGGTATATGGGTAAAACTTGCAATAGCGCCTTTGTAGGGAGTACCATGTCTTTCAACAAAAGCAATGATAGATTAAAACAAGCAAGCTCAATGTCCAAGTTCTCCTCTGCAGAACAGGAGGAATTTTTTTTGCAAATGAAAAAAAAAACGATGAGCGGAGAACTGTAGCGGATAGGATTCGAAGATTGCTATATGTATAAGAAGAATCAAATGATTACAGAAGATAGATACAGTGTTACAATGCATTCTGCTATATAAGACAGATGCAGTTGTTACACCCCAAATCCGGATGTGATGGCACGTGTCCATTTCCCACCGGACACGTCAGCCTAACCCAACCACAACGATAGAGAAGTAGAAATACGAGAATAAAAGATAATAAATAAGCGGAAGACTTTAAATAAGACTCAACACTACCCAGAATTTGGTTGTCACATGTACAAACCTCTATATGCAGAATTCGAATAAAAATATACAAGTCTCAGAGTATAGTTCTCGAATAGAACAAAACTGAAAGTAAAGATAACTCAAGGGCACGTCTGGAATGAACCGCTACCTCTTGAGTATGTCCCGAAGCTCAATCTGCTAAAGAAAATACTAAGCCGAATCTGAGAGAGCTGTCAACCTACACAATTGTGTAGAAGCAAGGGTGAGTACCGAAAACCACAGGTACTCGCAAGTAACTCTAAACTAAGCAAAACTAGCAGCTACAAACAACTCTTTTCAATCCCAACCAAACCACCGAAACTTCAATCTAGCAGCAAACCAACCAACATATACTAAACAGATCATATTCAACAGTCAGAACCAACAGTATATCCTCATCAACCTCAGATCAACAAATAAGAGCAAGTAGATCAAATTCCACATAAGAAGGGTAAACCGATACAATCCACACATCACAGACAAAGATAAGGCAAATGCGATGCAAAATGCAATAATGATGTCATGTAGTAGTGATGCATGTCTGTCCTACGATACACATCTGTTGACTTAATTAGTCCGCGCTGAATACTCAAATCAGAACCCATGGGGGCCACACATGGACCATGTATCACCGCCGGAACCAGATCCCATCGGCATCCAAATCGCTAGCCGAAGCTAGTCCATCTCATATATCTCTAGCTAGAGCTAGTCTCAACTGTGTCTCATATCCATCCATCCTCATATCAGTGTCTCAGAACTCATGCAACAGATAGTTCACACATGGGATGAATAATGAATATGCACATGTCATCAATCACAATCATATCACGATCACATCATAGTATTACACATCACATGTCTCAATCACAACCATATCACGGCCACATCATAGTAATTCACATCACCTGTCTTAATCACAACCATATCACGACCACATCATAGTATTACACATCACCTGTCTCAATCACCACCATATCACGACCACATCATAGTATTACACATCACCTGTCTCAATCACAACCATATCACGACCATATCATAACACATTTAGCTTGTTTTATTCCCCATCTTTTATTTACAACAAATTTCAATCAACAAATAAAACCCATTCTCAATCGCCATTACTCCCCAACACAATTAGGAAAGTAGTCATGCGTAGTCTAACAGTTTTACAAAGTTTGGAAGCCACTTGCCTTAAAACGAACTCCAAAAGTTACTTGACTTGAGCCTTTCCTTTCTGAGTAGAATCCGGATCACGATAATCTATTCAAACAATAATTCACATTCACAATTTGAGTCCAATGACACCAAAATCAAGAAATTTAGGGAAAAAGGGCAAAACGGTCCAAAAGTCTCATACTGAAAAACGATACCCAAATCTGGAAATTTTTGATGTAAAATGATCCTTAAAGTATTTGGAAGCTAATGGTGAAAACCAATTTGAAAACGGAGTTGAAATCAATTTACAAACTCAATTTGAAGGAAAATCCACGTTCTTGAAGAAGTCTAAAATATTCGGATCTGAAACCCCGACTCGAAAATGAAATATCTCTTGAAAAACATCTTACTCATGCTTAGATAAGTTCAAATATGAAATTTCATCAAAAACGGAGTTAAGATCGACCTTGAAATTCTCAATTTATCAAACTTTAACTTTACCGAGAAAGTCCAAATTGTACGCGGTTAATATGATGAAAATAATCGATGAATCAATAATTTTATGTTAAAATCAGTTTACCCATAACATAAGGATCGTAAATATACCTTTTTCATCAAAAAGGGAGTCCAAATCGATAAAACCCCAATTTTTCCCAAGAGGTTTACGGATAGGGAAAAAAAAACCAGATAAAGAAATTATGAGAAAATGTCGAATTGAAGATTGAATACTAACCCTCATATTAATTCAAGAAGAAACCCGTAAGAATCACTCCATTCCGATCTCTAGAACTCCCGATATGCTCAAAATACCAAATGAACACAGTCTGAGATTTTTATAATAGTACATGGCTGTTATGCACCAGAAAAACAGCAGTTAATCTTTCACTAAAAAGGCCGTAATTTCCTCATACGATAGTGAAATGACCCGATTCTTTTTTGTAAATGTCTTAAATAATGATACGGACCTGCTCGTTCAATCGGAGCTCAATTTCATGCTCGTTTGCCCAGTCAAATATCATTTCTACTCGGTAAACAATTATTTCTTATTTGCGATAAAAGTCCAATCTCGGGTTAGCGAAAATGCACCAAAATTTGCAGATAAGTCCTATAATTCATGCTCAAAATTTCAGAACCTTCGGAATAATTTTTCGACCTTTAAAACTAATAATGAACCCTTTAGTTGCCACAATTTGCTGAAATAGTGTCAAAGCATCCAAGAAGCTTAAAAGCTCACCCAAAACTCATTTGGCACTTCCCGAACACAAACCAAATATGCTACTAGCTTGAAAATGACATTTCGGACTCAATGAAATCGTCGGAATTTGAATTCGAGGTCTTCTTGACCTGGTATCCGATAAGGCGTCAAGAAACTAACTTTAGGCTCAAAAACTCGAAACGCACTCGGGGCCTCTAAAAATTCAACCAAGACTCATTCTAGACTTAGAATCACCCCCTGAATCCAACGGTGCCCTCGGAATTCCATTTCGAGGACCGGAACCTCGTTTGTTGACCAAAGTCAACTCTTGATCAAAATTTCACAATTTTAGCAACTTAGGACCTCAAATCTTCGTTTTAACTCCAAATTCGACTCCGTAAATTCTCATAGACCCGTTTCGACATTCTAAAACTGCTGGAATCGACGGAAATCCGATTCAAGTCTCGAAACTCCAAATGACTCGAAATAGCACTTTTAACCAAACTTTAACTCTTAAAAACTCAACTTTCCAAAAACAAAACTTTTCATCAATTTTCCTCCAAACCAACTTTGAAAATACAATAATTATGACTCGGGGCAACTATCGGGAGGGGTAAAACGGTCATTTTATGAAAATTTCCAAAAATGACCTTTAGGGTCATTACAGCAGTCATGAACAATGTATGTCAAATGAGTTCAACTGGCCTTTCAATTTCATTGTGCTTAGATTGAATTTCTTGTTTTTAGATGTCTTGCTTCCCAACACACCTTTTGCGGATTTTACCGCTTTGTTTGTGTTCTCCAACTTCATCTCTTGAAGATTAGGTATGTTAGCCACCATGACCTTATTATCCTTCAGTGACTCCCTGCTAACACTAGTCAATTGCATTCCTACGTGAACGCGAAGCGTTCACGGTGAGTCAATATTTTTTACTTCCACGTTTGATGACAACGAGTCACAATCATGGAGAACAAACTCCCCTTTACCAGTCAACTCTCGATAACTCTTTGAGATCAGGTATCTGATTCGCGATCGTGATGTACCAGACGCCAGAAAACTTTGATACAGTAGCTTAAATGTTCCATTTAGTCTGACACCATCCAAGCATGGGCGGAGGCAGCGTATACGTAGGGGGTTAACCCCCTCGGCGGAAAATATTTACTATTTATGCATGGTTAAAATTATTTTTTAGGTATATATAATAGATGTTGAACCCCCTTACAACCCCCTTATTAAAAATCCTGACTCCGCCATTGCTGATCCAAGTGCCTCTAGTCTCAACCCGAACCATCTAATCAAGTCAAAAGTGTAATACCCACTTAACCAAATCCTAAAACATGAATTAGAACACAAATACTAAAAATGAAGGGTTAGGTTATTGCAAGAACATGCATTTCACTTGAAATTTTGTTTTGAAGTTTTTTGTGAGTGAAAGAAAAATTCATCGAAAAACCAGTTTTTCATATTGATTCATAATTTGAACTTCAGAACTTTCCAATTCAAAAACACTAAGAACTCATAAAGATTCCTAGTGGGAAATAAAGCAAACATTTTATTTGTTCTGAATAATAGATTAGATTAGTAGCACAGACTCTTCACTTTTGATGCTGCACCCGCGTTGGATTCTCCAAAAATACACTAATTTTACAGAATACAACACGCACCCGTTAACAATTTTGAAGAGTCCGAGCAACATAGAATAACAGTCTTTCAACACATGGGCCATGAAGGCGTAAACAATTATACAACAACGACACATGAAAGCAACACTTACACAAAAATGAAACAAAGCAAATACAACAAAAATAGAATTAAGGTGCAAACAATAATACAACTGAAAAAACACACACTCCATATACATGAAACCAGGATCCCAACAAGGTCGATGTCTCGATACTCTCCTGCAGAAATGAGGAAAATAGTAAATAAATTTATATTAGAATAAGAAGAACAGTATTTTCTAGTATGAATCCTCGTTGAACCATTCACACAAGTAATAACAGAGTGCAATTCAGAATAACTAAAGTTTTTGTCGACACGACCAATAGAGATTTAATCATGTCAATATAAAATGAAGGCATAATACATAAACATGACCCTTAACTTGGCTTCAGTGGACAACTATGTCCTCCAACTTTGAGTATGCACAAGTAGACACTTAACCTTGTATAAAATTGAACAAGTAGACACATGTGTCCTACATGACATAATACACATAAGACGCCATGTAGGACGAAGGTGTCTATTTGTTCAATTTTATACAAGTTTAAGTGTCTAGTTGTGCACACCCAAAGTTAAAAGGTCATAGTTGTCAGCTGACGTTAAGTTAAGGGTCATGTTTATGTATTATGCCTAAAATGAATTTGACTAACCTTTGAACCTTCACTGTGTGTCCTTGGAATCAGTTTCAGGAGGGAATATGGTGAGCTTGAACTTCGGTTTCTTGCTTTCTATCTCTTTTGCATATTTGACTGCTTCTTTGCTATTGTCCAGTCTCATCACTTGAAAGTTATGTTTATCCGCCAATCCAAATGGCACAGCCTTGAGTTTATCACATGAGATAAGAACAAGGTGCTGAAGTATTGGGAAATTAAGACTTGATGCCTTCCCAGATTCTAAG
The DNA here is from genome assembly GCF_019186545.1 of Solanum stenotomum. Taxonomy (NCBI): domain Eukaryota; kingdom Viridiplantae; phylum Streptophyta; class Magnoliopsida; order Solanales; family Solanaceae; genus Solanum; species Solanum stenotomum. The sequence goes on along the minus strand of NC_064283.1, from coordinate 72,450,041 downwards.
TCTGACCTTTCAATCCACAGCACCTGGAGCGCGCTAAAATCTCCTATCTCCGGCTTCCAAGAGTCACCTATGAATGCATTTTCCTTCAACTTTAGGACTTCCAGGTGTTCCAACTGTGCCAATTTATTTGCATCGCTCCAAGAAAACCTTGTGTTTACCAAAGTTAACTTCTTCACTGTCCGTACGAGTCTGAAGAATGCTGGAGGAAGGTGAATTGCTTTATTTATGTCAAGAACATCATTTAACAGCTTCAAATGTTCCAGGCATTTTAGTTCTTCAAGATTGCTGATTCCACCTTTGGGTTCAAGAAAAGATGCCATTTGCCCTCGAATGCTCAATTTTTTCAGAAGACAAGCCTTTGCTAGTACATCTTTCTTGCAACTTTCTGGCGCGACCATAGAAAGAGTTTGTAGACAAGAAGTTTTACCGGTCGTGGTAGCAGGTGCTGGTAATTTTGCAGGTATGTTGGTGTGGAAATGCCTTAACTGTAACAAGTTCCATATGTCAGCTTTTACTTCAAGGGTGGACTCTGAGGTACTTGTATTGATTACTAGAGTTTGTAAATTCCAAAATTTACCGAAGGACGGAGGAAGGGACTTGAATTCCCCTGAGATGGCAACATACCTCAAATGATATAACTGGTTAAAATCTTTGGAGAAAAGAAATTTGATGGGTTCAACGTCCAAGACTCTGATAAGTGTAAATGCTTTGTGGATGTGTTTGATGTCATTAGGAGGCAAGTCAATTTGTTTTTGTTCTGAGGAAAAACAATAGAAAGATCTGACATGTTCTGCAATAGGCTTATCGAGGAGAAACTGATTCAGAATAGAGGGCTGAATGCACAACCGACGACAAGTATCTTTGTCTTGAATAGAAGGAATAGCTTGATCAGATGTTAGATGCATTTGCTGAAAAAGCCATTTGTTACTAGCCTCAGTTCTGCAGAACTCATGCAGCATGTCGTGAAGACGACATATTTTTATTTGACCATCAGACTTCTTTCGCATCAATATCACTAAATTTCTATTGACAAGATCATTCAAATAAAACTCAGCAATCTCCTCAGGAGTGTATGTCTGTTGAGGCTTTATTAACCCTTCCGCTATCCACAAACGAATCAATTTCCAAGAAGGGATATCAAAGCCTCGAGGAAAGACACCGCAGTATAAAAAGCACGTCTGTACTTCTTGAGGCAAACGATTGTAACTCATCTCTACAAATTTCAAGCAGCCCGCTTGAGTATTTTTATAAAAATGCTCTGCCACATTTTTCTGAACTCTTACCCAATCATTTGTATTTGGACGACCTCTTAACGCTCCTGCAATTACCACTACAGCAAGTGGTACTCCACCACAGTTTCCTGCAATTTTTTTTCCAAGTTCAACTAATTCATCAGGACAACTTCCCTTGCCAAAAACTCTCTTTTCCAACAATTCAAAACTTTCTTTTCCATTCAAGAATTTCAGATCATGAGGTTCTGTATTGGCATAAGTAGCTAGATATCTATCACGCGTGGTCATCATGATTCGATGACCCTTTTTGTTTTCTGCGAAAACTTTCTTTACATCATCAATGACTTCTGCTACCCACACATCATCTAAAACAATGAGACATCTTCCTCCTTTATTTATAAAATCACTTATTACCTTAGCTAATGTATCCGCATCATCATTGAGATGATCTTCTATGCTTTTTTTGAAGCATTTGAGAATCCTAAGATAAATATCCTTTATTTTGTATTCCTGACCGACGTAAACCCAAGGGATGCTGAAAAATTCATATGAAAGCTTAGGATCATTATAGATTTTTCTTGCCAGTGTTGTTTTTCCAAGTCCAGCCATACCTACCACTGGGATAATATCAAGACTTTCCGCCGGTCCTTCAACAAGTCGCTTGATCACTCTGCTAGCTTCATCATCAAACCCGACCACTTCATCATTCTCCAAAGAAGGACCCTTTTCAACATATGAATCACATCAGAAAGCAGAATGCCTGATCTTCACAAGTTGTATATAACATATTAAAATGCTCGTTTTATCCTTAATGAGATGATGATTTATAACCACACTAGCAACTATCACTTGTTTTAGACCATACATTTCAAATGTCTTTTTTTTTTCTTAAACTTTATGTCAACTCAAACAACATTGAGACGAGGATGTAATTTTTATTACCTACATTGGATATATTTATAAAATTATTGTTACATGTTATTTTCGTGACTTGTATAAATATGTATTAAAGTTTTGATTACTATTTGATAAAATTAATTTTCCTAAACATCATTAATTTATATATTAAATTAATACTTCTCACTTTTCTCTTTTTCATCTAGGAAAGGCATAATAGATAAATGTGCCCATTTAACTTGGCTTCAGCTTGCATATATGCCTTCTAATTTTGGTTGTGCACAAATATGCACTTAAACTTGTATAAAGTTGAATAAGTAAACATATGAGTCCTTTGTGGCATCTTACGTGGTAATTTGCATCCTACATGACATTTTATGTGTATTATGCCACGTAAGATGTGTCTCTACGTAATATTTCTTTGAAAGTATTAATTTAATATATAAATGAATGAATTTTAGGAAATTTAATTTTAGATGGAAAAAAAAGTGAGAAGTATTAATATTTATTTTTTCTAAAGAAAATTTACTATATAGATTAAATAAAAATCATGTAAAGTAGTAAAGAAAAATAAAGATTATATGTAAGGATAAAATAATCATTAAAAAAAGCTAATAGAATAAAAGGAAAGAAGATCTATAGTTTAGAATTGAGAGGTGAATTTGATTTATAAACCAATTCCGATTTCAGATGAACATGACCACTTGAGTAGTAGTCTTGTTGGAAATCTTAACGAAAATACCTATAGAGATTTCTTTATAGCAGGAGGCATGTCAATAACATTGCCCTTAAGTATATATATTTCACAATTCAACAAACTCTTCTAGTATTGCAAAGAAACTAACAAGAGTTTTATACAAATGAAAACAAAGCAAATATAACCATAACAAAATAGGATAGATGCAAACAGTTATTTGTCTGTGGCTTCCACCCTAAGGGGGAACTCGAGTTAGCCTTATTTGAAAATGACAATACTCCAATCTATTATAATTAATACATCCCAGCCCACTCTCAACATTCAAGTAAATATATGGAACATGTCAAAGTTGACGCATTTGAAGATCAATAAACCTTCTAAATTGCCTCTCCCTTCAACCCAAAAGGGAAAAGGTTCCTCCTCTCTTCAAACTCTTTCTAAAATTTCACCTGAAACTTGCAACAACGATGTGCTCGGAGAGGCTTCGAACAGCCTCAAAAAATTTGAGTATTCAAGGGAACATAGAAGATTCTCTTAAAACTAACAATGCCTGGAGATCTTAAAGTTGGAAAAGGAGGCATTCACAGGGAGTATATGGAAGCCGGAGGAAGGTGATTTTCGGAAACTGCAGATTTTGTTGATTCATAACGATGAGCTCCAGATTTGGAAGGCTTCAGGATATCACTTCCACGAACTTAGGGTACTTGTTCTTAAGTGTCCTAATCTTGGGAGTGTGCCAGCTGAACTATCTCAGTTTCAGCAGCAGAGTATAATTACTGGCCCTGAAAACATGCTCTGAAAAGCATAAATTCTTAGCTCATTTGTATTTCTCCGGTGTGAAGCTGATCCCAGGGCTACTCAGTGAAGTTAAAATTTATTTTGTCTTGAAATGATTATAAATCTCCATTTCCATTTCACTTGGCTCCTGTTGCGTCCAAATGCACACACAAGTCCTCACGGTTGTACAAGTAGTATAGGATTATGAGTCCAAATATCGTATTCACAGAGACTTCATGTCCATTAAAATATAGAATTGCGCGGTAGTTTTAAAACTTATCTGAAGCACTTGTCCATTTTATTGCAGGGAAGTTTGATCAGGACACTTTGCTGGGAGCCCGGGATCATGGACAGATGCTCTTTAATATGGTCATGTCACTGTGTCTCATGCATATTTTCTGTAATCCATTACAATGAAGAAAGCTTCTTGTCTTTTGTTTATTCAAGTTAATAATAATAAGTCTCTCCATGATTTGACCTTTGGGTTTGTGTGGTCTACTAATTGTTCAAAGACATGTTATGAATCTCAAGTATTTAGTATGTATAATCAATCTTTGTGATGATTTTGGTTATTTTTAAAGAGTTATAACTTAGATACACTCGTTGTGTATCTTGTTTTGTTTATATAATCAGATCATTTCCTACGCACGCTAACTTCATCACCTAGTAATAACTAATTACTTTGGGTTTACGTCGGTCAGGATTACAGAATAAAGGATATTCTTCTTATGATTCTTCACGAAACGCATAGGAGATCATGTCAATGAGGATGAGGAGACATTAGCTAAGGTAATAAGTGATTTTATACGTAAAAGAGGGAGATGTCTAGCTCATTGTGTGGGAAGCAGAAGTTGTTGATGTTGTAAAGAGTGTTTTCCTAACAAAGACGGTTATGTACCCATAACTAATTACTTTGTTGTTACTATTATTTATAGTAATAACTAGCTAGCAATGTGAAATGCAGTTTTACCAGATTCAGAAAGTTAGTTAAGAAAATTGTTAACTAACTATGTAATTTACAGCCTTCAAGTAATTAGTTGATTAGCCAATCAGAAAGTTAGTTAAGAAAATTGTTAGTATATATATATGTACACATCTGCCCTGACAATGTCGATTCTGCAAGAAAAAATATTTTATCAACTAGACGAAATTATGTCGAATTTTGACAAAAGGATGGATGCAACAATATAATAAAAGAACCTTTTGTGGCGACGCAAATCTCCATAGAAAGTCAAAATATCGCCACAAATAACCTGTCATGGAGACCCATGGGTCGTTCGCTATACTAAGTGGTTGATACTTTTCTGTGGCAACAACATTAGTCGCCACCAAAGGTTTAGTTTTTTGTGGCGACTAATACCGCCACAAAAATGTATTAAAATTGCCACGAAAACCACCCAACAAAAAAGGTAAAATATTGGGAAAATGTGAATAATTATTTTGTTTTTAATTCAATTATTTAATGACAATTGGAATACTTTTCACTTTTCAGATACACCTATAACGTTGGAAGTGAGAGGTGCTTACCGTTCGAGCAACCCTCTCTTGTTTGTCATTATTTATTTTATTTTTAACTTCATTCACTTTTTTCATATTTAACTTCTATAGAAATAATATATTATACTATCATTTATACACATACACAAATGCACGAAATTTACCACCCACATTTCATTCAAATGTAGATTAGATATAATGTCTATCAATAATTGGCAAGAGTTTACACGATAGATTTTTCTCAATACAAACCCCATATTGTATTTGTCTTATCTGTTATGGTACTAAAAGACCAAATAGCTGAAAGTCAACCTCTCTTCTTATTTTTACATTAACTAAATAAAAAATGTACACAAGTGTTTGACATGAGAAAAAATATTTTTATATTTTCTCATTTTGGTGGGTTTATATGTTCGTGTACGTGTATATAAATTTCACTTCTATCTTATTTTGTATTATCTATATAGATAAATGAGTTTTAATTGTCACTAATTGTAACACCCCAGAAAATTTTTTTGAACTAAGACTCGAACCGTTCATCGTACTGAGTCAGATTTTACCGAGGAATTAAAATTTCTTAAGTGTTAAGGTCACTAGATGTAGCACCTTGAGTTCCAAAAAGAATTAAATTGGAAATAGCAAAATCTGAAATTTTACAAGTTAAGCTAAGTATGAGTTTTGGGTTGACTTCAAACGACCATAACTCCTAGCTCAGGATGATTTAGGCGTTCTACCAGTTACTGTAGGAAACATCTTTGAATTATCTTTCCAACGCCGCCGAGTTTGATAAGTTTCGAGGTCGGATGAGTGAGCTATGGCCTTTTGAAGTTAGGCTGTCCAGTTAAGGAAAGTCAAAACCGGGTTTTAGAGGGGTAGTTTGGTCTTTTCCTTACCAAAACAGATTTAATTCGTTTTTAGTAATATTTTAGGGGTCTAATCTGATTAGGTTCAGTTTTATAATTCTAAAATACACCTAGGGTTTTAGTTGAGAGTTCAAGAGGAGAAAGAGGAGAAAAGAGGAAAGGATCAAGCGTTCGTCGAGATTTTTGCGTGTTGTAGCGGATTTTCGCCATGGATTTGATCCCTAAGAGGTATGTAAGCTTCCATAGTGTTGGGTTCTTTCACCCACATGCCAATCACGATTTATTCAGCGTAATTTCGTTCTTGAAATTTAAAGATTAGAGTTCTTGATAAGTGTTCCTGAAGTTTATTAAGTTTTGAAGTAAGATTCTGCTTAGGTCAACTTTAAACGACCATATCTCTTAGAATATTAAGAGTTACGTGAGCCATAACCTATCCAATTAAAGGTAATTGAATCTACTTTCCAACCCCACCAGTTTCAC
>NC_064283.1:72409562-72441824 GCF_019186545.1 Solanum stenotomum | reverse complement strand
AGAGTCGAATATCATATCTTTGAGTCGAATATCATATCCTTGAGTTGAGTATCTAATCTCGGAGTTGAGTATTTTATCCTTGAGTACTTCTGAGTTGAGTAAGTTTGAGTAGTTTTGAGTACCCTTGAGTATTCCTTGAGTTGAGTAAGTTTGATAAGAGGTAAGTATGTTTCATTTCTATCAAGTTTCAAGCTTATGTTTATGTTTTAGAATTCCTCTTACATGCTCGTACATTCCACGTACTGAGCCATTTGGCCTGCATCTTCTCATGATGCAGACACAGGTATTCAAGATCATCAACAGGAGCTTCGTTGATACATCCAAGAGTTCGAGTTAGCTATGATGAGCCTCCTTGCTTTCGGAGGATTTCATTTACCTTTCAGTTATATCAATTGTTAGGATGTCATGGGTCTTGTCCCGACTTCCATCTTTATCAGTTAGAGGCTTCATAGATAGTTAGTATAGTTGAGAAGTCTGGATCATTTATTTTATTAAATGTTTTAAAGACTAAAGTTGCCTTTTTATGGCGAGTTGTATATATTTTATTATATAGAGTTTTCTTTGGACTTAAAGTTTGTATTTAAGTTTTATGAACTTTTATTTCAGTTTTAAAGCTTTGTATGCTTGAATCAGTTTTCCGCTTGTAGTCAGGCCAGGATGAGGGTTCGCTTGGGGACCAGCAATGGTCTTCGAGTGCCGGCCACGTCCAGGGTGTAGGCTCGGGTCGTGACACTAATAAAATATTACTTAATTATTATTTAAATTTACTTATCCTACAAATAAATGATTTTTAAAATTTATTATAAAGTCCACTACTATTCTTGTTAATTATTTTTTGTATTACATGATTGAAACATGTTTATAAAGTTATATTTGTTATTTTACTTATGTAAATGTATATTAGAGTTTTGATTATTATTAATTAATTAATTTTTTCTTATTTTGCTTATGTATGTTAGTATTGAACATCATCAACTTATATATACTCGGTTAGTATTTCAATAGAATTGATAATATGCGGTTAATATTAATATAAAAAGAAATAATGGATATATATATTGCTTTTGAAAAAGAAAAGTAAATATTTCAAAGTAGTTAGTTTTAAAGTATTTAATATTTATTACATTAAAAGAAGTTAAGGATAAATTAGTGAGTAAATCTCTTATTTATAATAATTAAAGGTCGTTTAAAATGAAAATGTGACAACTAAAATATAATGAATATAGTATATACATTTTTGACTAAAATAAGTAACAAAATATATGAAACTACTCATAATACTTCATAAGTAAGTCTACCACTATTAAAACTTTTCAATATACGTCTACAATTTTGAAAGGAGCTAAATTAATTAAAATAGGATGGAAGAAATATCAAATTCCTATAAATACTTATTTAGTACAAATAATGGACCAAACACATTAGTAATAAAATTTTGAACTTACATCCAAAATCTTTATAAAAACGATAGAATTGGTGGAGACTACAAAGTTGCCACCAATCCTCTTGAGTGACGATGAAGTAGCCACCAAAAGACCTTTTATAGCGACAATTTCTTTGTCGCAACCAATTAATTTTTCAGTCAGTCATAATTTAGTAGGATTATTTGTGGCAAAGTGATTAAGTCGCGGCTAAATCTATGCATTTTGTGGCAACATTTGTCACTGATGATTCAGCTCTTTTTGTGGCGATAAGATAAGTTGTCACAAAAGCTCTGAATTCTTATAGTGCAACCGGAGGACTTCCCAAAGGGTTACCTATCTTAGTATTTTCATCCAAGCTCGCTAATTAATTTCGGGGTTCTGATAAAATTTTATGTGTTAGTATTAGTATGATCACAATTCACTTCATCATTCCTAACACTCTAAATTCTATTAAGCCTTTTACCTCTCTTAAGCTTTCCTCCCACCCCCCACCCCCTCCTTCGATCCCTACCCTGCACGGACCACCATATGGTATTGCCTGTCATATCCATTCTACGCCTCTATCACTTGTCCTGACGACATCTTGACCTAGTCCCTATATATCATTTCTACAAACAAATATATTATTAGATAGATAAAATTATGTCAAATTTCGATTAAAAAAAAGAGAGGATGTAACATGAGTTCAATTGCTAAATGACAAATTAAGGGTCAAACTCATTTAAAAATCAAAACCTGTTATTTTATTCATTGGATATGCTTAAATATTAAGATTGAAAATACTTAGTTGATCTAGTAATTTGACTTTGTGTATAATCATACTCCTTGTCCCCATTATATCACACGTTCTCAAGTCGTTGAACCTCTATAAAATAAAAATAGTGTACAGCTAGTTATACTTTGTTATTTTATTTTGTTATCATAACTGGCAATGTGAAAGGCACCTTGTAAGATCCAGTTCTAGCGGTAGTAAAATTAATAAATTGAAAATGATGATGCCACTTATAATTAATTTATATATAACCTCCAATCATGGACTTAATTCAATTATTAAGCCAAAGTCATTATATAATCAATTATTCCTGTGAATTAGTTGTTGTTTGTTAATTTAAACCTAGTATGTGGTCATATGAATTCTATATTTTAAATGCGGCCGGAACATAAATTTATATATAAAAATTCACTCAAATTACAATAATAGTAGATTATTTTCTTAATTAAGCAAATATAGGTCTATAGTTAACAAAAATGATATATATACATCAGTTATTAGACAATTTAGACCTATATACATCATTTTGTTAACAAAAGGTATATTCGCCCCTTTCCCAAAAAAGTTTGCAAGTAAATATCCCTAATCTAGTGTATTGATGTTAAGGTAGTTTCTTTGCTATCTTTTTTTTTTTTTTTTTTAAATTTTCACTCGATGTTTGATATTCTCATTGGAGCGGAGCCCAATTATTTTGATTACTCAGAACTCGAACATGAGACATTTGGTTAAGAGTGGACCAATCCCACTACTGTACCACACCCATGTTGGTGCCACTATTTTATTTCTAATATATAGAAAGAATAAAAACTTTGACAATGTGGAGGACTAGCTCCACAATTTCTAATTTTTTTAGGAGACTTTTGATTAGGGGTGTACAAAATCGAACCGAAAATCGAATCAAATCGCAAATCGAGTTAAATCGGAAAAAAACCCGACTAGTGGTTTGGTTTGGCTTGGTTTGGTATTGAAAAAAAAATCCGACTATATTTGGGTTGGTTTGGTTTTAACTAAAAAAAACCAACTCGAGACCAAACCAACCCGACATTATATATGTAATTTTAAAATTTTATTTTATACATAAAAATATTTACTTTGATAAAATTTTAAAATATTTCTTATACTATTTCATAGTTTTTATCGTTAATTTAATATATTATTTCAAGTTTAAAACTTAGAATTCGGAATGGTCCAATAAAGATTACAGTTCATAGATGTTGATAATTATAATAAAGCTTAAATCAAAATCAAATTAATACTAATGCAAAAAGAAAATCAATTCAATACTAAGAATGACAATAATATTGAATATTTGTTATTTAGTTTTACATTAATTGGTTTAGACAATTAAAATATATAATCTAATTTTAATTTTCCTTAAATATTTAGTAATGTAACTAATACTTACTAAACTTATTTTAGCATGATTTAGTACTTTTAAATTATGATCATTTTCATTATGACTTTGCAATATTTATTTTATATGATGATTTCATTATTATTTTTTATTGAATATTTTAGTGTCATCAGTACTCATCACATATTTTGTGTTATTTTCTTAAGAAACACCTTAGATAGTTGTATTTTGATTGGACTAAAGAAATATTTGGAGCACAAGTTAATTATATGTTTGTATGCAAACTTTACCGAAAAAATCCAAAAATCTAAAGAAATCCGAGGTTTATTAGTTTGGTTTGATTTATAAATTTAAAAATTCGACAGAATGATTTGGTTTGGTATTTGAAAAACCCGAACCAACCCGAGGTTGAAAAACCCGAAAAAATCCTAATTTTATTAGTTTGATTTGGTTTATAAATTTAAAATTTTTACACAAATAATTTGGTTTGATATTTGAAAAATCCGAACCAACCCGATCATGTACAACCCTACTTTTGATGATGTAATTTTTTTTTTTTGGAGTTGAATTTTGAGAAACATATTTGATCATTTTATTTTTTATTTCTAAATATGTAAATTATTACTATTCATTCTCACTAGTCACCATCAACACCTAATGAGCTAAACCCTCCCTTAGAGTTACCATTGTCAGGCAAATCATTCAAAAGAAAATATATAATTCATAGAAGATTCAAATCATGAATAAATATTGTTAGCTTAATTCAACAAAAGTCGAAATATTCCATAAATTATTTAAACGATCATATGTAACCCAACGTATAAACACAATCAAGAGACATCTAATAGAAACTGCCTATAGAAGCAGAAGTGAACCATGAGCTATGTGTACACTCAAGCTTGCAGTATTGCGAGATAAAGTGATGGCTTCAATCAGTCCAAACGATAAATATATTTATTTCGTTGCTTTGGACTCTATTTTCTCGTCCAAACGACTGTTTTTTTTTAAAGCAAATTTATTACTAGACAGTGTCTAGCGGTCTTTTATTAAACATAAAAAATATTAATAGGGACAAGTACAAGTAAAAGTAGCTAGACCTTAATTACCTTACGACTAATAGTTCGTTGCTTTGCACTTATATTTTTCTTCCAAGACTTTCAAGTGTTTTTGTTTGTATTAATTTACCAATGAATGGACTAAATATTCCAAAACTTTAATCTAGTTGTTGGTAGTCCTAGTCATAACCTTAAATTTAGAGGTCCCCTCAAATCACTAGTGAAGGGGAAAATGACTAATTAGTTTCATTGCATGGAATGCCAACTCAATTGGGCACAATAATTGAGTCTAACTATTATTTAAAGCATTTTCTCACTTTTTGAGTTAATTGTTTATTGATTATGGCTCGTTGCTTTTGCTCCTTTCTGATAGATTTGGCACCATTTTTTGTTGTTTACTATTTTTTTTTTACCGTCGCCCTTTTTTATCGCTTGAGCGGTTGAGCCGATGGTCTTTCAGATTCAATTTTTCTACCTCCATCACGTAGTAATAACGTTTACCTACATTCTATTCTTTTAAAATCAGTTTGTGAGATTTAACTGGATATGTTGTTGTTCACTTTTGAATTAATTTATCGGATTGAATTAGGTTTAATATTTCTTTTGTATCAATTTATGTCATACCTTTTAATTTATTGGACTGAATTAGATTTGACTTAGAATCAAGATCTATTTCTTTATTTGATATCATATCAAAATTCATCTCAATTTATTTTATCTTATTGATAATAGATTTCCAAATTAAATTACACACCCCATATATTTAGCGTTGAGTGTAAAAAAAGGATATTAAAAATTTTCGTATCACATGAAAAAGAGATGAATCATCTCCTTAATAATATATAGCTTAGACAATTTTTCCATAAGAACTAAAAAAAATAACAATATCCAAATTGCCAAGAAACTACCTTATAAATGTCGAATTGCCAGAGACTAATTAATGGTGTCCACTTGCAAATATATTTATGAAAATTATGGGCAAAACAACTAGCATTATTATATTATATTTGTTAAATTATTGTTACCTAACCGGTGCATTTAAAATTAATTAGAATTAAGAAAGACTAGACTTAAAAAAATTCAAAAATAAAGTCAACTTAATTTTTCATTTTACCTTTGTTCATATATACATCAACTATCTTCCCTCTCATTGCTAAAACTATCCTCTTCTTCTCTTATCTCATTTGTAACCCAATTTTGTAACATCGATCCAATGGCGGATGCTGTGGTAAATTTTCTCGTAGAGAATTTATTGCAACTGTTAAGCGAAAATATAGATCTGATAAAAGGCGTAGACGACGAATTCAAAAATTTATTGGAAGAAGTGCAACGCCTAAAAGCATTCCTTGACGATGCTGCTAAATTCCACAGCGAGAGCAGTTTATGGGATCAATTGGTGAAAGAAATTCAAAAAATGGTACATAAATCTGAGGATGTAATTGATAAATTTCTGGTTCAAGCGAAGCTGCATCGAGATAAGAATAAAGTTGGAAGATTCTTCGATCTCGGTCATATGGCAGTAGTTAGGGCTCTTGCAGCTGAAATTAAAGACATCCATGAGAAGGTGAAGAAACTTCGCGAAGATAACAAAGACTCATTCAAGCCTAAACCAATTCTTGACGTCCCCAAAAAAGGGCACGAAGTAACCCAGGTATACTAAAATCCCCCAAAAAAATTCTCTTTTGACACTCTTTTCTCTTTAGTCCGTGAATATTATTACATTTGCCTAGTTCTTCAACTTCATGATTGGTCAAGTACTACCATATAAATTAAAACAGAAGAGTAATTATGGATTCATAGTGTTTTTTTTTTTTTATATAATTTTTAAATATAGAAATTTTATTTCGCAAGACGTAAAGCTTACATATATGAGTTCATAAATATAATTTAAAGGCAAATACGTAAATATGCGTCAACTGATATTAGATTATTCAAAAATTAAACAAATAAACACGCATCCTAAGTCAGGTGTGAGGCACAACTAGTCAACTACTACTAGTTGTGTGAGACATTTTTTAATTAGAATTATAATGTTGCTTGTGAGATCCACCAATCAACTCAGTTTCTCTTCTCTTCCCTCGTTTTTTTTTTTTTTTTCACACTTTCTGTTTTTCTCTATTTTAAAACCAATTTTGTTACTCTCTTAGTTTTGTTTTTATTTGGTCCGCTAAATATATTTTTTATTTTATTTGTTTAACAAACTAAAAGTAAATAGTATTGTTATTATTAAATAACTATATTATATATTAGTAGTCATATTTTTTAATGTTAGAAAATTGAAAAAAAAATCCAATGTTAGAAAATTTGGGGAATTTTTTTCATGAGAAAATATCCAATATAACATTCTCAAAAATAAAAAAATTAAAATGATGTTATCATTATAGCTATAGGTGTTTACATAGTACAGGTCTTAATTTAAGTGTCTAAGTGAAAAAATGACGTCAACTTTAAGTCAGTGGTGTTGCCAGAAATTTTACAAAGAGTGTTCGAAATCATAGCTAATAAAAATAATTTAATGAATGACGCTTAAATTTTGTAAATTAAACTACGTAACATTAATGATTATTTTTTAAAATAACAAATATACCAAAATTTTTAAAATCAAACTACATAATATTTAGCTTTAATGTTCACATTTATTTTATAGGAAGTGAACAGACAAAAGAAAAAAGAGAGAGAGAAAATTCAGTTTAGAGTGAAATTACTTTTATGCTTCAAGATTTCACGAACCTCTGATGACTAACAACGAGAAATGAAAAATAAAGAGTAGAATCAAACGAGTTATATTAAAAGAAATTCTATATGGAGCCTTTTCACTTTTAGTAGCTTTATGGAATAAAGATAAAGAAATAAGATTTGCTTATTAACTTTAAATTAAATAATTACTTTTAAATTTTTAATGAAAAGAAAAAAAAATCAAAAGTCAAATAAAAGATTTATTAGTTTTGAATTATTTTTAAATAATAGATTTATTAACTACGATTAAGAAATTAATTAGGAGCTCTTTTGAAAATGTTAAAAAAGTCCAGTAAGGGGAATCAAACTCGCGCACAAGAGGTTGCAAAGGACTTAGCTTGAGCTGAATGAGTGAAATCACTAAGCTAAGAAATTTTATTGTTTTTAAGGGTGTCCAAAATGTGTTATTTAACCATTTAAAATATCATTTTATATATGAATACGGTGTAATTTTCCGACGAAGGGTGTCCAATTGAACACCCTATGGGTAGCTACGCCCCTGCTTTAAGTATATGTCAATGCGTTCAGCCAAATAATAATCATAACATTTTTGGTTTTTTTTTTTTTTTATGTATATAAACCTTAAATATTTGTGGAGTTTAATAACAATTGTCGGTGTTTCACTATTTTTTAGGTATAAATTTAAAATGTTTGTATTGAAGATTTATTTTATTAAATTAGTTTTATTAATTATATTTTGAAAATTTAAATTTAATAACTAGTACCTTATATAGTTATATAATGATAATAATAGTATTAATCATGTTTGTTCCATTTATTTGAAAATTTAAATTTAACAACTAGGACTTTATATAATCTTGAAGGATGCCATGTTTTTAGAAAGTTGCTCTAGTGGTTTGCTTTGACTCCATTCAATCTTTTCTGCGTGGGCTTGTAAAGAACCCTCCACTTGCTCTATCATCATCAAGACTAAATCTTTAGACTCCTTAATATTATACAGACCGTATAATCAAATTTAGGTGTTGAAGAGCGAATGATTTTTTCTACCATACACATTGTTTACTTCTTCCTCGTACCTTCGTATATTGGTTCACAATAGCTAGCCATCACTCTTGAACATAAGTTCGAACAAAATTTGAATTCTATTATTTTTAAAACTTCAAAATAAGTGGAAATTTTACCTTCTCTACTTTATCAACTCCTTGGAAAGAATTTGTAGAATCTCCCAAGCTTCCTTTGAGGTGGTTGTTTCAGCCACCTTCTCACACATGCCACCATCCAAGCATTGGTGGATGAGAGTGAGGGCCTGCGTATCTCTTTTTCATGTCTTTATCAAGACATCTTATTCATTTTGGGACATAATTTTCTCATTGGCGGGTTTTGATACCCGTTGTCTACAATTTTCCAAACATTTTGAGAGCCTAGAATGACTTTCTTTTTTAGTTTATGTTTTAGCTCTCACACATTACAAACGATAGGCTACTCTTCATGCATGCCACTTGACATTGCAGTCATTTAGGTTCCATGAAATCAATTGCTGATTGTCATGTTTGCGAAGCGTTATATCTTATCAGTTATCATGGCATTGGATGAAGTTTAGAATTTTATAGTTACAATTGCAAAAATTAAGAATATTATCTGCTCTGGTTTCTAATGCAATCCGTTTGATTATTATGTTAAAAAGGGTCCTTCTTTGGATGATGATGAAGTAGTTGGGTTTGATGTGGAAGCTGAGAAAGTGATCAAGCTACTTGTTGAAGGACCGGCAGAAAGTCTGAATATTATTCCAGTGGTGGGTATGCCCGGACTTGGAAAAACTACACTGGCAAGGAAAATCTACAATGATTCTACACTTTCATTTGAATTTTTCAGCATCCTTTGGGTTTATGTCGGTCGGGAATACAAAATAAAGGATATTTATCTTAGGATTCTTAAACATTTCAAAAACAGCATAGACGAGTATCTCAATGAGGATGAGGACAGACTAGCTAAGGTAATAAGTGGTTTTATGAGTAAAGGAGGAAGATGTCTCATTGTTTTAGATGATGTGTGGGAAGCAAATGTCATTGATCACATAAAGAAAGTTTTCCCAGAAAACAAAAAGGGGCATCGAATCATGATGACCACACGTGACAGATTACTAGCTGCTTATGCCAATCCAGAACCTCATAATCTGAAATTCTTGACTACAGAAGAAAGTTTTGAGTTGTTGGTAAAGAGAGTTTTTGGCAAGGGAAGTTGCCCTGATGAATTAAAAGAAGTTGGAAAAAGAATTGCAGGAAACTGTAGTGGAGTACCACTTGTTGTAGTGGTAACTGCAGGAGCATTAGCAGGTCGTTCAAATACAACTGAATGGAAAGTAGTTGAGAGAAATGTGATACAATATGCTTTTAACGTGAATAAAGATTGTGGCGTATTTGTAGAGATGAGTTACGATCGTTTGTCTCAAGAATTGCAGACGTGCCTTTTATATTCTGGTATCTTTCCTCGGGGCTTTGATATCCCTGCTTGGAAATTGATTCGCCTGTGGATTGCAGAAGGGCTAATAAAGCCCCAGCAGTCATCCACTCTTGAGGAGATAGCAGAGCTTCATTTGAATGATCTTGTTCATAGGAATTTAGTGATACTGTTGCAAAAGAGGTCTGATGGTCAAATAAAGACATGTCGTCTTCATGACATGTTACATGAGTTTTGCAGAACAAAGGCTGCTGACAAATGGCTTTTTCAAGAAATATGTACAACAGTTGATAATGCTGTTCCTTCTATACAGGATCCAGATACTTGCCGTCGATTGTGTATTCAACCATCTACTCTGAATGACTTTCTCTCCACAAAACCTTCTGCAGAACATGTCAGATCTTTCTATTGTTTTTCCTCGAAACAAAAACAAACTGACTTGTCTCCTAATGACATCAAACTCATTCACAAAGCATTTCCACTTATGAGAGTCTTGGATGTTGAATCTCTCAAATTTCTTTTCTCCAAAGACTTTAACAATTTATTTCATTTGAGGTATATTGCTATCTCAGGTGACTTTAAGGCCCTCCCTCCGACCTTTGGTAAATTCTGGAATTTACAAACTCTTATACTTAATACAAGTACCTCAGAGCCCACTCTTGACGTAAAAGCAGACATATGGAACATGTTACAGTTGAGGCATCTGCACACCAGCATACCTGCAAAATTGCCATCCCCGACTGTCACAACAGGTAAACCTTCTTGTCTACAAACTCTTTCTATGGTTGCACCAGAAAGTTGCAAGAAAGATGTGCTGGCAAAGGTGTGTCATCTAAAAAAATTGAGCATTCGAGGGCAAATGGCGCCTTTTCTTGAATCCAGGGGTGGAATCAGCAATCTTGAAGAGCTAAAGTGCCTGGAACATTTGAAACTGTTGAATGATGTTCTTTACATGAATAAAACAGTTCAACTTCCTTCAGCATTCTTCAGACTTGTACGTACAGTAAAGAAGTTAACTTTGGCAAACACAAGGTTTGCATGGAGTGAGGCAGAAAAATTAGCACAATTGGAATCCCTTGAGGTTCTAAAGTTGAAAGAAAATGCATTCATGGGTGGTACTTGGAAGCCGGAGGTAGGAGGTTTTAGTAAACTCCGAGTATTGTGGATCGAGAGGGCAGAATTAGAAACTTGGGAGGCGTCGAATCTTAACTACCCCATCCTTAGGAACCTTGTTCTTGTTTCTTGTGATAAGCTCGACGCTGTACCAGTTGAGCTGGCTGATATACCTAATCTTCGCGAGATGAAGTTGGAGAACACAATCAAAGCAGTCAAATCTGCAAAAGATATACTGGAACTTAAGAAATCTCAAAAAATAATATTCAAGCTCAGCATATTCCCTCCTGAATCTGAATCCAAGGCCACACAGTAAAGTTGAAAGGTTAGTCAAATTCATTTGTATTATAGTATGGCTATATATCTTTGTTTCCATTTGGCATACATTTCCCGTGACTCCATCTATCTCTATACATGTCTCATTTAGTAGCCGTAAAACTATATCTTTTGTAATTATTTCATTCTTCTATTATACATAACAATTTGTAGAACACTAATTATTTTCCTTACATTCTGAATGCACTCTGCTCTTCTTTTTATCTGCAACACTTTTCCTCTCTTTGTTTCCCTGTTGTTCTTAAACCAATTTTCCTCCATTCTGCAGTAGAGCATCGGGATTTCGATCTGGAGTCATGTGTATGATGTTGCGGCATTTCATGTTTTCTGTGGTCCAGTCACCTGATAAAATTGTTCCAATAAAGAAAACATGTTTGCCTTTTGTGATTTGTAATATGTTAAATAAATGGAGTATGTACTCCCTGGAGTTGTTGTTTTTTTCAAGTTTCTGATCATTTGGAGTGTTTTCTTTTTCAATTGTATGCCTGTTTGCTTCTTTCACTATTCTGTTGTATTTGATTTGTTTCAGTGTAAACCATACAGTTGCTTTTATCTTTCAATAAAATGTTGTGTGTTTTGTTTACAACTTGGAATCATTCAGATGAATTTTCTAGTTATTTCTGAATTGGAACGTTACAAGTTCAAAATACAAAACCATATATCTGCAAAATGAATTCTAGTTCTTGTGCTTAGATCTTCCATTCGATTACATGGGTGTCGATTTGTTTTGGCTTTCAAAAATAGGCTTCATCTTGTTTTGTCCATGTTACAGAAGAGGTTTGGATTTCTAATCCACTGCTAAAAGTGATAAATGCTCTATATAAATTTCTTTTAATAAAACCCGTTTAATTCTATTATTTATTCTTCATGTCTCGTTGTTAATCATCAGAGATTTGTGAAATCTTGAAGCATAAAAGAGATTTTAATATAAACTAAATTTTCTCTTTTTTTTCTTTGTCCATTCACTTCCTATTAAATAAACAAGAATAAAAGTTAAATATTACGTAGTTTGATTTTAAATTTTTTGGTATATTTTTTATTTAAGAAAATCATATCATCATATATATATATATATATATATANAAAGTTAGCCACACAATTTATCTTGGTTTATGCTTTTCCCTTATAATCATATCATCATCATATATTATATATATTACTGGGAAGCTCCTGACCTCAAAGTTGGATTACCATTTTGCCCCTAAAATAAAATACAATAATTAAATATCTAATTAATTAAATAGTAAATAGTAATCATTATTTTAAAAACTTTTTCCATTCAAAAATAACATTAATTCTCTACATCACCAATTAATCATATGTCGAGAATGTGGAGAAGATAGAAAGTTGAAAAAAATAATTTAATGTAGACTAAATTCATTGGATTATATAAATTAAATAAACATAATTCTTTGGCAATTACAATGTTACCAAGAATTATTAAATAAATGTTTGCATTTTGAATTGCCACTACACATAATTAAAGATTGAATATAGTTGTAGAAGAAACAGACTGTATGTTAATATGTTTAATGCCAACAATAAGAAAGTTACTATTTGTTATTTATTCATCAGCACGTGGAAACTTCAAATTTGCTTTGCAATATATATCATTAACTCCTCACACTTGCTTTCTTTTTTCCATTACGAGATTTTTATCCTTTATAATTTATTTGTTTCCGATTTTCATCAACTCGGTATAGTTGCAAACTTTATATTTAGTTATCATCGTGAGCCTTTGGAACAACAACTATGAAATCAAATTTGTCTTTCTTCTTCTTCTTCTTGTATATTTTGATGTCATTTGTCTTTTAATATTTTGAACTTCCTTAAGTGAATTTTTTTTAAAAATTTTGGGTATTATTCGCCCTTAAATTGCAAAAGGTTTGTTTAAAAGATACAAATGTGACCGGACATTTTTGTCAACACAATACTTTGATGAATTGAGTAATAATATTTTCTTTTCTTTTTTTGAGTAAAGAATGATATATAATAATCATCTATAAGAAAATTCAACAATCTTGATGAAAGCTTGCAAACAATAAATATACAAAATAGAAGTTTGTATCATAGATGACTTGCTTTATGGGTTACACGAAGCTTTTTATTGGTCATTAATGGGTTTAATATCTAGGATTTTAATTTTTTTATGTGGAAAAGTATTAATTATAGATCAAAGAAAGTTTTAAGATATGTGTGCACCATTTTAAATTTAATATTGGGATATAAATTTATATTAAAATTCAGAAATTCATAGGTAGATTATCATTTTAATTTCAAAGTTTGATTACCATTTTGCCACTATTATATATATATATATATATATATACCTTTTTCCTGTTCATTTACTCTATTTTTTACTAAATAAAATAATAGTGGTTCCATTTATCTCAAAATAAAGAGTACTCCACTCGCATTATATCTGCCAACACGAGTACTTGACATTTTCAATAAGTTTTATCTAATAAATATTTGTATTCATAACCGACTTTTTATATACTCTATAATTACAATATTTAATATGTATTAACCTCTCACAATAATAGTAATAATAATAATAATAGTAATAATAATAATAAAAATACAAATAATAATGTGTTGCGACATATTAGAAAAACTTTTATCTAGTTAAATACTTGATATATTAAAAAATTACATAATTAAAATTGTTCGAGTGTACTTTTAAAATTCATTTGATAGCAATATTTTAGTATGATGTACCTTGTAATGATAATACTATTGATTGAATAGGTTCGCCATTCATTGATTTGCGCTTGTATATTTTCTCTTCAACTACTATGCAAGTTATCGCACAATGATCATTTATACTAACCATCTTAAGGAAGACATGAATTGATCAAATTTCTATTTAAATTTTGCAAAATATTACTTTAATTCGACAACATGTACTTCTTAATATGTATGCAAATGTGAAAAGGTGGAGACTACAGTTTCTTAAAAAGAAGAAAAATTTAAGACCAGAAATATTTTGAAATCACATTTGACATTTAAATTATGAGTTATGACATATTAAACAGAAGAAATTTTTATCAAATTGAATACTTGATATATTATAAGAATTGCATAATTGAAGTTATTGGTTTGAGCTTGTATATTTTTCTTCAATTTTTGTGCACAACTTATCACACACTTATTATAATATTTTCAAAGTTCTTGTACTAATAGCATGAGATACACTGTCAACGTACATGTTCGAGTATATATATATATATATATATATATATATATATATATCGCTATAACAACTCCACACAACTTAGCATGGGACACACGTGCAATGCACGTGTCCAGGACTAGTTATACTAAAAGTGGGAAGCCACAAACTTAAAAGTTGAAATACCATTTTACCCTTATCCTTATTTAAAATATAATAAAATATCTAATAAGTTAAATATTAATTAATCAAAATGTTTTTATAACTTCTTCACCTCCTAACTTAATTACAAGCTAAAAAATCATAAAGTGACCATATTCATCCGTAAGTAACAAATAATTTTTAAAAAATCTTCAATTAAATTAGTTTTCAATAACATGAATTGAATGGATGATTTGGAAGTGGAGTAATAATACTTTAATTATCACCTTTAATTCAATGATTTAATAAGGATTGAGGACAATCATCTTTCTTTCTTTCCCTGCTTATTTTTTGGATTTATTCATTTTATATTAAAATTTTGATCATTATCATATTATATCAAGTAGAAACCTTCCAAATGAAAAATTGAATTACCAAATCGCCTATTAAAGGTTAAACTTCATTTTAACCTTCAAGCAACTATTATTTCAAATAGGAGTAGTTTATAATATAAAAAATATAAATACACACATTTCATACAATAAAAAGAAAATGTTTACATTTAATAATTATATAATAACCATAACTTTATATGAAACGTTGGTGGTTCAATTATTTAATTGTTACGTTAACCAATGGCCAACCTTTCATTGCTACAATAAGTACAAAGAAGTTGAAAAGTTGAATTGAATATTAATTAGTAAATTAATTCATTAGTAAATAAATGAAAGAAAATTTCAAAGGACTAGGGAAAAAACATTATATAAAGGCTAAATGGGTTTTACTAATTTCCCATCTCCTCTTTGTAACTTTTGAGATTGAATGAATGCAAGTTATTTTATCTTCGATTTCATTTTTTTTCCCTTTTCTTTTTATGCCCTTTGAGAGTTTGCTTAAAAAAAGAGATTGAAGTATGTAAGATTGTTGATGTCAAATTAGAGTAGCTGTCATATTCAATTTTTACTATTCTTGAATTATCAGCTATAATATAATCTTCCAAGAAATCAAGGTGAAAATCACCATCTGTCCTCCCTATCAACTATATATCAGTATTACACCCTTTTTTGCGGTAGCCGATCTAGTGAGAATCTTCGATCGTGGAGGGGTTGATTTCTCCAGGCTGATCATAGTTGACATTAATGAATTCATTCTTATAGTATAATCTTATTATAATTCTTTAAGATGCAAAGATAATATACTCTCTACAAAATAGTTATTTCATCTGAAGAAATGGTGTTATTTGAACACGTTGATTGATGCTCCTCTTCCTGTTGATTATTGGCTATAACCTTTTATGATCATCGCAATATTCAAGTTTAACTCGAATATTACTTGAAAAAAACTCATTAATCCTTTTTGTGTATGCATGGCATATTTGGTTAATTAATTAGAGAATTCTTTATAGCATGAGGTATGTAAATAACATTGTCCTTAGGATATTTCACCCAATATATGTGTAAAACTTGCAATAGCGCCTTTGTAGGGAGTAACATGTCTTTCAACAAAAGCAATATAATGATAGATAGATTAAAACAAGAGTTTTACAAAAATGAAACAAAGCAAATACAAAGATAACAGAATAGGAAAGATGCAAACAGTTTCACAACCGAGAAAAAAAAACAATCCACACGAATGGGAACTCAAAATGCAACATATTTCAAAATGACAATACTCCAGTTACCTATTTGTCTGATGACTTACCCCTGGCTTCCAGCAAGCTCAGTGTCCAAGTTCTCTCCTGCAGAAGAGGAGGAATTTTTTTGGAAAATGAAAACAGAAATGAAGAGAGGAAAACTGTGACGGATAGGTTTCAAAGAAACCACGAATAAATCATTCATAAGAATCCGTACAGTATAGCACCTGGATAGAACAAACTCCCCTTGATCAGTTAACTCACAATAACTCTTTGCGATCAGGTATCTGATTCGCGGTCGTGATGCACCAGAGTCCAGAAAACTTTACTACAGTAGCTTAAATGTTCCAACTAGTCTCACACCATCCAAGCGCCTCTAGTCTCAACCCGAACCATCTAATCAAGTCAAAAGTGTAATACCAACTTAACCAAATACTAAATCATGAACTAGAACACAAAAACTAAAAATGAAGGGTCAGGTTATTACAAGAACGTGCATTTCACTTGAAATTTTGTTTTGAAGTTTTTTGTGAGTGAAAGAAAAATTGGTCGAAGACCAGTTTTTCGTACGGATTCATAATTTGAACTTCAGAACCTTCCCATTCAAAAATACTATAATGAACTACAACTCATAAAGATACCAAATGGGAAATAAGGCAAACATTTTATTTGTTCAGAATAACAGATTAGTAGCACAAACTCTTCACTTTTGATGCTGCACCTGCATTGGATTCTCCAAAAATACACAATATTAGAGAATACAATACGCACCCGTTAACAACTTTGAAGAGCCCGAGCAACATAGAATAACAGTCTTTCAACACATGAGCCATAAAGGTGTAAGCTATTATACAACAACGACACATGAAAGCAACACTTAAAACAAAAATGAAACAAAGCAAATACAGCAAAAACAGAATAAACGCACAAACAACTATACAACTGAAAAAACACACACTCCATATACATGAAACCAAGATCCCAACAAGGTCGATGTCTCGATCCTCTCCTGCAGAAATGAGGAAAATAGTAAATAAATTTATATTGGAATTAAAAGAACCGTATTTTCTAGTATGAATCCTCGTTGAACCATTCACACAAGTAATAACAGAGTGCAGTTCAGAATAACTACAGTTTTTGTCGACACGACCAATAGAGATTTATATGTCAATATAAAATGAAGGCATAATACATAAACATGACCCTTAACTTGAATTTAGAGGACAACTACGTCCTCCAACTTTGATGTGCACAAGTAGACACTTAACCTTATATAAAATTGAACAAGTAGCCACGCGTGTCCTACATGACATAATACACGTAAGACGCCACGTAGGACATAAAATTACGATGTAGGGTGCCATGTAGGACGAATGTGTCTATTTGATCAATTTTATACAAGTTTAAGCGTTTAATTGTGCACACCCAAAGTTAAAGGTAATAGTTGTCAGTTGACGTCAAGTTAAGGGTCATGTTTATGTATTATGCCTAAAATGAATTTGACTAACCTTTGAACCTTCACTGTGTGTCCTTGGAATCAGTTTCAGGAGGGAATATGGTGAGCTTGAACTTCGGTTTCTTGCTTTCTATCTCTTTTGCAGATTTGACTGCTTCTTTGCTACTGTTCAGTGTCATCTCTTGAAAGTTATGTATATCAGCCAATCCAAGTGGCACAGCCTTGAGTTTATCACATGAGATAAGAACAAGGTGCCGAAGTATTGGGAAATTAAGACTTGATGCCTTCCAAGATTCTAAGTCTGACCTTTCAATCCACAGCACCTGGAGCGCGCTAAAACCTCCTATCTCCGGCTTCCAAGAGTCACCTATGAATGCATTTTCCTTCAACTTTAAGACTTCCAGGTGTTCCAACTGTGCCAATTTATTTGCATCGCTCCAAGAAAACCTTGTGTTTACCAAAGTTAACTTCTTCACTGTCCGTACGAGTCTGAAGAATGCTGGAGGAAGGTGAATTGCTTTATTTATGTAAAGAACATCATTTAACAGCTTCAAATGTTCAAGGCATTTTAGCTCTTCAAGATTGCTGATTCCACCCTTGGGTTCAAGAAAAGATGCCATTTGCCCTCGAATGCTCAATTTTTTCAGAAGACAAGCCTTTGCTAGTACATCTTTCTTGCAACTTTCTGGCGCGACCATAGAAAGAGTTTGTAGACAAGAAGTTTTACCGGTCGTGGTAGCAGGTGCTGGTAATTTTGCAGGTATGTTGGTGTGGAAATGCCTTAACTGTAACAAGTTCCATATGTCAGCTTTTACTTCAAGGGTGGACTCTGAGGTACTTGTATTGATTACTAGAGTTTGTAAATTCCAAAATTTACCGAAGGACGGAGGAAGGGACTTGAATTCCCCTGAGATGGCAACATACCTCAAATGATATAACTGGTTAAAATCTTTGGAGAAAAGAAATTTGATGGGTTCAACGTCCAAGACTCTGATAAGTGTAAATGCTTTGTGGATGTGTTTGATGTCATTAGGAGGCAAGTCAATTTGTTTTTGTTCTGAGGAAAAACAATAGAAAGATCTGACATGTTCTGCAATAGGCTTATCGAGGAGAAACTGATTCAGAATAGAGGGCTGAATGCACAACCGACGACAAGTATCTTTGTCTTGAATAGAAGGAATAGCTTGATCAGATGTTAGATGCATTTGCTGAAAAAGCCATTTGTTACTAGCCTCAGTTCTGCAGAACTCATGCAGCATGTCGTGAAGACGACATATTTTTATTTGACCATCAGACTTCTTTCGCATCAATATCACTAAATTTCTATTGACAAGATCATTCAAATAAAACTCAGCAATCTCCTCAGGAGTGTATGTCTGTTGAGGCTTTATTAACCCTTCCGCTATCCACAAACGAATCAATTTCCAAGAAGGGATATCAAAGCCTCGAGGAAAGACACCGCAGTATAAAAAGCACGTCTGTACTTCTTGAGGCAAACGATTGTAACTCATCTCTACAAATTTCAAGCAGCCCGCTTGAGTATTTTTATAAAAATGCTCTGCCACATTTTTCTGAACTCTTACCCAATCATTTGTATTCGGACGACCTCTTAACGCTCCTGCAATTACCACTACAGCAAGTGGTACTCCACCACAGTTTCCTGCAATTTTTTTTCCAAGTTCAACTAATTCATCAGGACAACTTCCCTTGCCAAAAACTCTCTTTTCCAACAATTCAAAACTTTCTTTTCCATTCAAGAATTTCAGATCATGAGGTTCTGTATTGGCATAAGTAGCTAGATATCTATCACGCGTGGTCATCATGATTCGATGACCCTTTTTGTTTTCTGCGAAAACTTTCTTTACATGATCAATGACATTTGGTTCCCACACATCATCTAAAACAATGAGACATCTTCCTCCTTTATTTATAAAATCACTTATTACCTTAGCTAATGTATCCACATCATCATTGAGATGATCTTCTATGCTTTTTTTGAAGCATTTGAGAATCCTAAGATAAATATCCTTTATTTTGTATTCCTGACCGACATAAACCCAAGGGATGCTGAAAAATTCATATGAAAGCTTAGGATCATTATAGATCTTTCTTGCCAGTGTAGTTTTTCCAAGTCCTGGCATTCCCACCACTGGGATAATATCCAGACTCTCCGCGGGTCCTTCAACAAGTCGCTTGATCACTTTGCTAGCTTCGTCATCAAACCCGACCACTTCATCATTCTCCAAAGAAGGACCCTTTTGAACATATTGATCAAATGAATCACATCAGAAAACAGAATGGCTGATCTTCACAAGTTGTATATAACATATTAAAATGCTCGTTTTATCCCTAATGAAATGATTTATAACCACAGTAACATAAAAGTGTCCTTTAACTTGGCCTCATGTATCTATGCCCTCCAACGTGGCCTCAGTTGGCATATATGCCCTCTAACTTTGGTTGTGCATAAGTAGACACTTAAACTTGTATAAAATTGAATAGGTAGACACGCACTTCCAACGTGGTGTCATACATGGAATTTTGCATCCTACATGGCGTCCTACGCGTATGTGTACTTAAACTCTATGTCAAGTCAAACAACATCATATAAATTGGGACAGAGGAAGTAATTTTTATATTACCTACATTGGAATATGTTTATAAAATTATTGTAATTACATGTCATTTTTGCACTTGTATTATATATATGTTTTAGAGTTTTGATTACTATTTGATAAAATTAATTTTCCTAAACATCATTAATCTATATATTAAATCAATACACAAATTTCTATAATTTATTTTTCAAACTAACTCACATAAAACTTAAACTCTATGTCCGCTGAATCAAACTAACTCACATAAAATAAAATGAGACGGAGGGAGTATTTTTTTTTTCCTTTCTGGTATACTCAGTCAAAAAGACATAACACTTGCACACAATATTTATTTCAAATATATTTTATTATTATTTCCTAGTTATTATAGTCCAACTCTTGTTTGCTTGTGACAAGTGATATATGTGGTTACCAATGTGAAGAGATGATATTTGTGGATACATTGATTGCCTAGTCTTTTTGGGGTGGGGTGGACGGAATATTTTGACTCACAATTATTGGCACTAGTATTTTAAAATTTCTGTTTATTTTACAAAAAAAAAAAAAAAAGAAATCCAAAATTTATAATTATACTAGTTAGGAAAAATGATGTATTCAATATTTGTTTACTTTTATTTTTACTGTTAATTAAATAATTTTAAATTTTGATTTAAAATAAAAAAAATACCTGATAAATATTATTAATATTCATAAATTTCATTCCCTTTTTTTTTTTTTGAAAACTTAATGTGAGGGGACCATTAGAATGTTTATGATTGAAATATTTTTTTTCATTAATCATTGATTTTTTACTCAAAATATTCATACACTTTACACAAATATATGTGATATTTAAAGTAATGAAACTATAACTAAAACCACTCCATGAATTTAAAATTAATATAAAGGGAGTCTCATAGTTTCAAAAAAAATTGTACACTAACTAAATTAAAAAGAAACAAAAAACAAAAAACCTTTAAAAACTTTTTCTAAATATACCCTTGTTAAAATTCTATAAATGGGTAGATACAAATTATATTATTGGATTTTCTGTTATTATATTAAAATTTTATTAATGGGTAATACAAATAATATAATCATATGAATTGTGTCAAGACACACTAACATATTTTTTCTGTCCCAATTTATATAATTTACTTTTCTTTTTAGTTAATCTCAAATAGATTTATAGCTACACAAATATGTACTACTATTTATTTTAGACTACAAGTTCATAAGTCTTTTCTTAAATTCCGCATTAAATCAAACTAACTCATTGAATTGAAAGTAAACAATACCTGTTCCTGGACACCTTTTTTAGGGAGCTCAAGAACTGGTCTAGGCTGAAAAGCTTGTTGATTATTTTCTCGAAGCTTTTTCACCTTATCATGAATCCCTTTAATCTCAGTTGCAAGATCCCTAACAATACCGATATGATTCACTTTATCAAAAAATCTTCCAACTTTACCCTTTTCTCGATGCTGTTTCGATTGAACCAGAAATTTATCAATTACATCTTCAGCTTTATGTACTGTTTTTTGAATATCTTTAACCAATTGATCCCATTGTTTGCTATCGCTGTGGTATTTCGAAGCATCGTCAAGGAACGCTTTTAGGCGTTGAACTTCTTCCAATAAATTATTGAATTCATCATCTGCTCCTTTAATTAACGCCACATTTTCGCTTAATAGCTGCAGCAAATTCTCCACCAGAAAGTTCACCACTGTATCTGCCATTTCTCCTTGTTGATTAAGAAACTCTTTTTTTTTTTTTTTTACACCCCTCCCCTAGGAGCTCCCACCCCTTTTGCTTCTTTGATGACTCGAACTCGCAACCTTCGGATTGAAAGTGAGGGGTGCTTACCATCCGAACAACTCCCTCTCGTCATAAATACGAGAGGATAATTTTAAAGAGAACATGTTTTTTTTTTATTCTCCTAATCGCGATGAGCTGTTCAGGTTTTCAATATATAAAGCGCAATATGCGGAAAAGGATTTTTTTTTTTTAATAGTTGACTGAATTGTTTAACAAGTCTTTGTGGTTATTCTATTTTGTTCGGAGCGTCACTCTCGAATAGTATATATATTTATATTTTTCTGTAGACTGTCTCAATTGTTTGTATTAGTTGACCCAATAGGACAAGAAACTTTGTGATAATCGTGAATTATACATGTATGATAACCCAAAGTTTCTCAATGGCTAAACCAAGTAATATTTATACGTCTTAGTGATCGTTTGGTACTTGATTAGAGTTATGTAGGTATAAGTAATATAGAGATTAGTTATGAGTGTATTTATATATTATTTCATGTAGATATTAGTTTGGTAAAGATTAGTTATTTATGTATTAGTTATACATGTATTAATTATTATTAATTATTCCATCTTTTATTGTATATAATAATACGTAGATTCTCTCATAACTTATACATGTATTATTATTTAGATATCTGAATTGTCAACCAAATGTTGTATTAATTTTATACATGAATAACTTAGCTATCAAGTGTTGTATAAATTATACAAAAATAAATAATATGTTTCTTATCCAACTACCAAATTACGAGCCCAAACCTTCAATTGGAGTTTGGATATAGATTTAGTTAGAATTTGAGTAAGAGTTTTTAAGGACATGTGTAATGTAGCTAAAATTTGTTGGAACACTTTCAGATTGTGATGGGGTTATAGTAGAGATCTACTTTTAGTTTGATTGATGAGATGCGCGCAGGAATTGATGATAAGTTAGAAGTTTGGAAAAAGACCCTAGCATCTAAAAGTTTCAAGTTAGTAGGACTAAAACAAAGTACATGAATGAATGAAAGATAAGTGACATAGCATATATGATGTGGAGGTGGAATGTGAAGATTGATGCACTATTCATATCAATGAGAGAAAGCTTAAAGTGTCTTGAGTTAATTCAAGGAAATGAGAAAATTGACGATAATTGTCACACACCATATTATAGTGGGGTGAGTGAAAAAGAGGCCAACTTGTGATGGTTAGACCAACACTATTGTATGAGACAAAATATTGGTTAGTCAAGAATATCCACGTTTAGAAAATGAAGATGCTTAGATGATAAGAACAAATTAGTTATATGGGATAAGGTGGGAATGACTCTCATGACGGAAAAGATGAGGAAAATGAGACTAAGATGCTTTAAATATGTGAAGAGGAAGTATAAGGATACGTCACTACTGAGAAGGTTTGAGAGGTTGAGTTAGGAGGTAGTTATAGGGTGAAGAACTAAGGAGATGATTAGATAGAATATGCAACTTCAGCTAACTATAAGAACAACAGAAAATGACCTTAGATAGGAGCGACTTACTAGATATAAAAAAAAAAGATTATGATTAAAGAAGATCTTATTTGAATTTCAAAAATTAAAAGTGTCACATAAATTGATACGAAGAGAATATTAAACTTTATTCTATATGATATATTACTCAAAAATTGAGAAATCACTTAAACAATCGTTGACTCAATTATTGTCCCCAAGTGATATTTTCCTTCACTAGTGATTTAAGGGACCTCTAAAGGATATGATTGAAGAAAAAGGGATTCGATATGATTAGGATTACCAACAACTAGAGATGCTCAAACAAAATCACTTTTTAAGTCTTGGAAGAAGAATATAAATATAAGTGCAAAGCAACGAAATATTAGAAGTCCTTTGGACATAAAAAAGATTTTAAAAAATTACTATTTGGTTATAAATTGAATTGATCTTTAGCTAATTTTTTAATATCTTTTTTTAGTTCGAAAATTTGATTTCAATGATTTTTTTAGTCACAAAACGAACCATGATATTGAATTTCAATTCGTATTTGTTGCCATTTTTTGTTAAAATGTGAAGCTCATAGTGATTTCTAATAGAGCCAAGGGAGGATCTATGTGTAAGAGTGGGGGTGCCATGCACTCGGTGCCTCGATTAAAACTTTATATATATATAACACAAATCTCATTAGTTTAGAGGTTAATTACACATTTTTTCTTAAATTTTTGATGTTATAGTTTTTGCCATATTTTGATACCTGGATACATATATTCGAGGTGTCCAAATAAATATATCTCAAATACATACTAAATACATCTAATTATATGTATCTAAATATGAAATGTAATTGAAAATTATCAATTTAGGATCAAATCAAACAAGAAAGTACTCCTGCTTCCACTATTTTAATATATAGCGAGGACTAAGACTTCGACAAAGACTAGGTCAACTTTATATATATAGTTTAAGTTTTGTGCATCGTCGGTGTAAAAACTTTTCTACACCATCATCAGTTACTTTTAATGAGATTTAACCATCGTAACTTACTTTAATAAAATAACCATAATTCATGAAAAAAGAAAATCAGCAATTTACTAAAAAAAAAAAAGAACATCAACAGGTAAGTGAATCATACTTGGATTCTAACCAAAATTATTTCCATAATTAATTTTTTTTTCAAAGTTAATTACAATTACTATGTTTATAGTAGGTTTTTCACTTTTTTCTATAGCTCAAGTAATTATTCACAGCATCAAACTTTTTCACAACATCAAACATTATCAACCGGTAAGAAATTATTTTTTAAGTGTCAAACGATTTTGAAACTTGACACACTTCTTCTACTTAGTGATATGTCGTCATGCAATTAGAACAATTAAATTTCACATTTTTCTCATTTAGAAACATAAAAAAGGCCCTTTTAAACACATCTTCACGATCAAAAGAATTTCAATGCACTAAAAACAAGTGAACATAGTCTCCTAAAAGGTGAAATATTGTATCTTATAGTGTCTTCATATTGTCCCGCAATACTTCAGCTCTGCTCTTTAGATTATTGGGAAGGTGTTTATTTGTTGAACTTTCACTAATATTAAATATATTTTACAGTAAACGTGTTGACTATTTATATGATCAGATTTATAATTAATTGTAAGCTATCTAACATTTATAATTGTATTTTGCAAGATTAATGAAAAAGTTAAACGTAGATGAGCAAAATATAGGAGTTGAAGTTCCTTGAAAAGAAAGTGACGTACTTTGGAAGAAAATAATTTAGTTATGAAAATAATTTTGGTTAGAATCCAAGTCTGATTCAACTACCTTGTTGATGTTTTTTTTTTTTTTTAGTAAATGTTATTTTATTAAAGTAAGTTTCTATGGTTAAATCTAATTAAAAGTAACTGATGGTGTAGAAAATTGTGTACACTGACGGTGCACAAAACTTACTCATATATATATATATATATATATATATATATATATATATATATATATATATATAAGTTGTTATGTAGGATGTCAATTGTCACATAGGATATGCGTGTTTATTTATTCAACTTTATGCAAGTTTAACTGTTTACTTGTGAACCGTCAAAATTGAAGTGCATAAATATAAAAATAAGGTCAAGTTATAATGCATATTTATGTATTATGCCAAATACAAACATCATATCTTCACCAACTACAATAAACTCATACCCAATCACATGGGATAAGGCACAAATTCTCTCACACGCCTCATCTGTATGGAGTCACGGAATGTGTCACGTAAGAAATGTGTATGAAATTACAAAAAAATGAATTCAGGGAGTAATAAGATCTTAGTTTAATTAAGATATGTTTCTGAAATTTCGATCATAGTTTAGAGAGTATTTATGCGTTATCCCTTTAAATATCTACTTGGAATCGATTATTTTGGCTATGCGTCCAATGACTATTTGGAGGGGACATTTTTTATGCTGAGTAGAAAAGGAAAGGACATGTGTATTTTTTTATTTTTGGTTTCTCACACGATCTACGATTTTCATATTAAAATTTAACTAAATTTAGATTTGTGCCAAAAATTATATGTTGAGACACAAAATATTTCCTAACAAAGGTGACTCTCTATCTAGAAAAACTTGAATTCGAGACCATTAATTAAGAATGAAGGAGTACTTACCAGTCCACCACAATTTTTATTAAAGGACATGTGTTTCCAGTTGTGTGTAGACATTTATGAGTATGAATCAAAAAGGACATGATGATGTGAAGACTTATCACTATTAAAAAAAGAACAAAAGACTTTTAAGAAAAAAATCATAATACATAAACATAACTTTTAACTTAACGTCAGCTGATAATTATGACCTTTAACTTAGAGTGTGCACAAGTAAACACTTAAACTTGTATAAAATTAAACAAATAGACACATTCGTTCTATATTCTATATGGCACTCTACATGTTAATTTGTGTCATACGTGTATTATGTCATGTAGAACACATGTCTACTTGTTCAATTTTATAAAAGTTAAAGTCTCTACTTGTGCACACTCAAAGTTGGAGGTCATAGTTGTCCGTTGAAGCTAAGTTAAGGGTCATGTTTATGTATTATGCCTAAAAAACAAGGTCAACTTTAAGCATTTGGATATATAATTTTATCTCGTGGTTTAAAAATTAACATTTGAATAAATACTTTTATCTCGTGATTTCAAATAATTAGTTGAAATTCCAATTATCTTAAAAAAATTAATTTGAAATTTTCATATCATGATTTCATTTTTTTTATAAACAAATATTAATCCACAAATTTATATTTTATAAAAGAAAATTCCACCATTTTATATCTATATATTTCATTTCAAGAATATGAAAGAAGTGATGACATATTCAGGGAATATAAACATGATAATAAAGTTACTAATGATATTAATCATGTTCAATTTTATTATAGAGTAGTACACTATAACTCAGATTCAATTTTACTTATTTTAGAATAACTTTGTGATAGTGTGTAAAATCCAAATTACATATTCAAACAAAACTTTAATTTGATCTCATATAATTTTATATCGTGATTTTAAATTCAATTCTTACTGTCACTATATTTTTTAATATATAACGAGGACTAAGACTTCATCAACTTTTATATTTTAATATTTAAGAACCACCCATTTAATTACTTAACCTTTTTTTTTTGGTTTCCCATTGACAGTTTGTTAACTACCATAAAAACAACATTTAATAATAATAATAATAATAATAATATTATATATATATATATATATATATATATATATATATATATATATATTGATAATTAAATTATTATTATTAATTAATTGTCACTAATATTATTTTTGGCAAGTGATATAGGCAAGTGGATAAACATTTATCACGTGGCCTTTCAAACTTTTTAGTTGGAGTTTGGACGTTGATTTAGTGAAAATTAAATAAGAACTTTATAAGTTAAAAACATATAAGATTTGCACTTATATTTTTCTTCCAAGAAAGGCGTGGAGTGTAGGGGTGGGTAGGCCAGGTATGATATTAGATGGTATTTGAAATTTTGATACGGTAATTTTGGTAATTTGTTTTTAAAACTATTTTATAATTATCATATCAATTTAATTTGGTATGATTCAGTATGTTAAAGTTCGATTTTGATATTTTGCGGTATGATAAATTGCTAATTATAGTTTGTTAAACTTTGATTATTATATACTCATATAATAGAGTATTATGACTTCGACAATTCAAAAAATGTCTCAAGTAAATCATAGTATAACATATTACACATGTAGAAATGTATATTCAAAAGAAAGTAGAAACAAATCCTTTTGTTAATCAATTACATTTAAAATACATTTTAATCAAAATTGGGTAGTCAAAGTTTTAACTTCTAAATATTTAGTTTACAGTAATACTAGCTTGCACATTTGTTAGTGTTTTGATAATAATAATAATAATATATATATATACCACGTATGATACAAATTGCCATATATGGTGTCACATAGAACGGAGTGGCGGACGTAGGTTATGGACTATGGGTGCTTAAGCACCCATTGCTTTTTGTTATAAACACTATTATTTGTGTACAATATCTAATCATTTATTCAAATATATTAACTAAGCACCCACTCTAGTCTCTATATAGCAATTTTAAAACTAAAAATAATTGAGCATCCATGATATAAAATTTCTGGACTCAAAATTAGAAGACATAAATGTGAAATAAAACCAAATTAAAGATCATATTTATGTATTATGCCAAATACAAATTAAATATCATACCTTCACCAACTACAATAAACTCATTTTTCAACCTATTCACATCTTACTCTTTAAAATATCTACTTGGAATCCATTATTTTGGCAATGAGTCATGAGTAGAAAAGGAAAGGACATATTTATTTTTTATTTTTTATTTCCCATGTGATGTGATGTATGATTCTTATATTGGAGCTTAGTTATCGAAATATTCTATATTGAGGATTGATGAATAAAACATTCTCTAATAAGGGCGACTTTCTATCTATAGGGATTTGAATTTGTGACATTTGATTAAGCATAAAAAAATATTTATTATTTCATCACAACTCTTATTGGTTAAAGGAAAGG
The DNA here is from genome assembly GCF_019186545.1 of Solanum stenotomum. Taxonomy (NCBI): domain Eukaryota; kingdom Viridiplantae; phylum Streptophyta; class Magnoliopsida; order Solanales; family Solanaceae; genus Solanum; species Solanum stenotomum. The sequence goes on along the minus strand of NC_064283.1, from coordinate 72,413,233 downwards.
ACATGTATTTGCAGTTATGTGGCGAATCCAAGATTTTAAGCTTATGGTGTTTGCTTTTAAAACATAAATCTACCATAAACTACATAGTAATACAATTGTAGAAGTGTTCAACTAAATATTATAATTAAAAACTCTCCATTTCTAAAAAAAAGTAAATTAACCTTGTGAAATTTTTTGGCCGCAAGGAAAAAAAAAAGAAGAGTGATCTTTGACCACGAGAAATTACAAAATTTTAAATGAAATATAAAGTAACTACATAAAAGATTGGAATTTCTTGCAGGTCCTTGCATTTCTTTAATACATAAAAGATTGGAATTTCTTGCAGGTCCTTGCATTTCTTTAGAACAAGGCGTTTTAGATTATGGAAGTTATCGCTGCTTGCTTCCCAACCCTTAAGATTTAGCTCGCTCAGTAACAACAACTTCAAGCTTCTGAATATGTCTGTCACTCAATTTCCATACATCATCTTTGGCTCGACAACGTTTAAGTTTGAGCTCTTCAAGATTTCGCATGGGCGGACCCACGTGGTTTCCAAGGGGTTCACCCAAACCCCCTCGGCAAAAAATTACACTGTATATATAAAGTAAATTTTCTGTATTTTTGTAGATATATATATATTTTGAACCCTCTAAATAACAAAGAGAACTTAATGGCATAGTGGCAAGTCCCCCAAAAATTAAGTTGTGCGTCACTAGTTCAAATCTCAGTGAAAGCATTTTAATTTTTTCTTTTTCAGTTTCAGTTTTCTTTAGTTTTTACTTTAAAAAACGTGCTAAAAGTATGGTTTTAAACCCAATTTTTTCTTTTTCAGTTTCAGTTTTCTTTAGTTTTTACTTTAAAAAACGTGCTAAAAGTATGGTTTTAAACCCAAAAAAATTCAAGGTTCCCATTTCTAGGCTTATTTACACGTTTATACTTTTATTTTTCGAACCCCTTGAAAGAAAATTCTGGGTCCTCCACTGTTCGCAACATGATAAAAGTTGGTGATATCTCTTCCCAAATAAAGTTAGAACACGTAAGTGATTCTGGAAAAACAAATATCTTGCACTCCCAGAAAAGAATTATATTTGCCCTTCATTATACTTTTTTTGATATATTTACCCTTGTCATCCAACTTAAGGTACATATTTATCCTTGAACCGTTAAGTTTCATATCTCCACTTTTATCATCCTATGTGACGTCTACATAGCATGCCTACATAAACTTAGAATCAATTTATTTCTTTATTTGATATCATATCAAAATTCATCTCAATTTATTTTATCTTACTGATAATAGATTTCCAAATTAAATTACACACCTCATATATTTAGCGTTGAACGTAAAAAAAGGATATTAAAAATTTCCATATCACATGAAAAAGAGATGAATCATCTCCTTAATAATATATAGCTTAGCCAATTTTTCCATAAGAACAAAAAAAAAAAAATATCCAAATTGCCAAGAAACTACCTTATAAATGTCGGATTGCCAGAGACTAATTAATGGTGTCCACTTGCAAATATATTTATGAAAATTATGGGCAAACAACTAGCATTATTATATTATATTTGTTAAATTATTGTTACCTAGCTGGTGCATTTAAAATTAGAATTAAGAAAGACTTGACTTAAAAAATTTCAAAAATAAAGTCAACTTAATTTTTCATTTTACCTCTGTTCATATATACTGCAACTATCTTCTTCTCTTCTCTTATCTCATTTGTAATCCAATTTTGTAACATCAATCCAATGGCGGATGCTGTAGTGAATTTTCTCGTAGAGAATTTATTGCAGCTGTTAAGCGAAAATATAGATCTGATAATAGGCGTAGACGACGAATTCAAAAATTTACTGGAAGAAGTGCAACGCCTGAAAGCATTCCTTGACGATGCTGCTAAATTCCACAGCGAGAGCAGTTTATGGGATCAATTAGTGAAGGAAATTCAAAAAGTAGTACATAAATCTGAAGATGTAATTGATAAATTTCTGGTTCAAGCGAAGCTGCATCGAGATAAGAATAAAGTTGGAAGATTCTTCGATGTCGGTCATATGGCAGTAGTTAGGGCTCTTGCAGTTGAAATTAAAGTCATCCATGAGAAGGTGAAGAAACTTCGCGAAGATAACAAAGACTCTTTCAAGCCTAAACCAATTCTTGACGTTCCTAAAAAAGGGCACGAAGTAACACAGGTATGCTAAAATCCCTCGAAAAAATTCCCGGTAACACTCTTTTCTTTTTAGTCCTAAAGATTATAACATTTGCTTATTTCTTCAACTTCATGATCGGTCAAGTACTACCATATAAAATTTGTTGCCCTTTTAGTTTGACAAATAATTTTGTTGTCCTTTTGAAATTTTCGAAAAATTTTGTTGCCCTTTTGACTCTGGACTCCATTTTCTTACTCCATCCGTCCACTCTTGTTTGTCAGGATAAGATCATGCATAACTAAGAAAGTTAATATAATGTGCAATTTGACTAATATAATCCACCCTACTATCAATCATTATTAAAATGGTTTGTATTTTTTAAAAACTGCAAAAACAACTTTTTTCACATTAAAATAGTTTTGTAACTTTAAAATGACTACTTTTTGAAACCAATAGTTATGTAATTATTAAGTGCAGAATTGGAAAAAAGTAACTAATTGTTTCTTGATTGTTTAAATTGACAATTAAATTGGACAGCTATAAACAATAGTGGACGAGGGAGTATTTGATAACTATTTATTCTCAATTTAAAATACACAAAGGGATCATATTTTTAAAAAAAATTATATTTACTCTTCCTTATACTTTTTCAACATATTTGCCTTTTGCATCCAATTTTGGACTCATATATTCCTTCATCCACGAGGGAAAGAAATCAATGAAGACAAAAAATTTCCTCTGCTTTTGACTCATTGATGTTGCAGAGGACTTGGTTATTCGAAACCAGAATTCATTCCCAAAATCTTGAAGCTATAGTGTAATTTTATCTATTGGGAATTTAGGGAAAATGCAAAAGTACCCCCAGCCTATGCCCGAAATCCCAGAGACACACCTAACCTTTACTAAGGTCTTATTACCCCCTCGAACTTAATTTATCTATAATATTCTACCCCTTTTCGGCCTACGTTGCACTATCCTTGAAAAAAATGTCAACATGCGTTGGGCCCACAAGATTGTGCCACGTAGGCCAAAAAGGGGTAGAATATTACATATAAAAAAAGTTCAGGAGGTAATAGGACCTTAGTAAAGGTTAGGTGTGTCTCTGGAATTTCGGGTATAGGCTGGGGGGTACTTATGCATTTTCCCAATTATTCTGAGTTTCTTATCATAAATGAGTTTCAAACATAAAGGGTGTGTTTGGTATAAAGGAAAACATCTTCCGGAAAATGTTTTCCAATTTTTCCGTCTTTGGTTGGGTTAAATGTTTTTCAAATCAACTCATTTTTTTTCAAATATAAGGAAAATGACTTCCCTTCAAAAATTAAGGAAAACATTTTCCAAAACTTTCCTCCAATTTCAAATTACAATTTTTTTGTTGAAAAAATAAATTTAAAGCTTATTTTTAATAAATATTTTTCAACTTCAATTTTTTAATTCTTTACCCCACCCCACCCCGCCCCCCAATTTTTATTTTTTTTAAATATTTCCAATTTAAAATTTTTATTTTCACCCCACTCCGATGCCTACCCCTAACCTCTCCCCCC